>NC_090648.1:280782231-281082231 GCF_040937935.1 Hyperolius riggenbachi | reverse complement strand
CCCGCTAGGAGACTGAAGGGGGGGGGGGGGGGGGGTGGAGCTCCGCCCCCGAGAAGGAGATGTGCGCGCACCCTGTGCGCAATCTCCTTCAGTAGCCGACTCCAGGACCTGTCACCAATTGGCGTTAGGCGGTCCTGGGGCTGCCGCCGCGGCCACACCCATTGGCGTTGAGGGCGTTAGAGTAGTCAAAGGTATCACCTAAACAACTTTTGTTGTTAATTCTTTGAAAATATGCACTAACTCTAAAACATCTAAGAAAGCATGGTGAAACAGCATTGTTCATTGGTAAATAAATGGTGCCAAACCCCCCTCCCCGATTAGGGATGGTATTTCTAAACATGATTAGGGATGGTGTTTCCAGTATTTGACATAGATGGCCAGTCTCACCCCTCTTGTGAACTATTTTTTTCCTCTTTCAAAAAACTTTGCCATCTTTAAAAAAAGAGTGTCTTTTCTCCATGAGGTGTAGGTAGGTTGCAGAGTCCTGATCTGCAGAGTAAAAGTGAACTGCATATTCAAAGATGCATTGCTTCTATGTACTGTAGCTATTGGATCTTAAGATGTATAAATGTCTATCTTTGTACATTTTCCTGATAGAAAAACTCAAGACTGATTTATCAGGTGATCGATTTGTATGTTTATAATAGGCTGACAAGGCAAGACACAGATTATTTTTATTGCGCTTTTCTCCTGGCGTACTCAAAGAACCAGAACTGCAGCCACTTAGGGTGTGCTCCACAGGTGACCAGGATCATTAGGGAGCTTTGCCCAAAGGCTCCTCACTGTTTTATATGCTGGCTTGAGCCGGCATTCCAACCCTGGTTAAGGGCTCAAATCCTACATTAACCACTTGAGGACTCAGCCTTTACCCCCCCTTAAGGACCAGCGCTGTTTTTTCCATTCAGACCACTGCAGCTTTAACGGTTTATTGCTTGGTCATACAACCTACCACCTAAATGAATTTTGGCTCCTTTTCTTCTCACTAATACAGCTTTCTTTTGATGCTATTTGATTGCTGCTGCGAGTTTTACTTTTTATTATATTCATCAAAAAAGACATGAATTTTGGCAAAAAAATTATTTTTTTAACTTTCTGTGCTGACATTTTTCAAATAAAGTAAAATTTCTGTATACATGCAGCGCGAAAAATGTGGACAAACATGTTTTTGATGAAAAAAAACCCATTCAGTGTATATTTATTGGTTTGGGTAAAAGTTATAGCGTTTACAAACTATGGTGCAAAAAGTGAATTTTCCCATTTTTAAGCATCTCTGACTTTCCTGACTACCTGTCATGTTTCATGAGGTGCTAAAATTCCAGGATAGTATAAATACCCCACAAATAACCCCATTTTGGAAAGAAGACATCCCAAAGTATTCACTGAGAGGCATACTGAGTTCATAGAAGATTTTATTTTTTGTCACAAGTTAGCGGAAAATGACAGTTTGTCACAAAAAAAAAAAAAAAAAAAAAGGTTTCCATTTCTGCTAACTTGTAACAAAAAAAAAAATGAAATCTGCCATGGACTCAACATGCCCCTCAATGAATACCTTGAAGTATCTATTTTTCAAAATGGGGTCATTTATGGGGTGTGTTTACTGTCCTGGCATTTTGGGGGGTGCGGAATTGTAAGCACCCCTGTAAAGCCTAAAAGTAGTCATTGCACTGTGGGCCCCTTAGCGCAGTTTGGCTGCAAAAAAGTGTCACACATATGGTATCGCCATACTCGGGAGAAGTAGTACAATGTGTTTTGGGGTGTATTTTTACACATACCCATGCTGGGTGGGAGAAATATCTCTGCAAATGACAATTTTTTGATTTTTTTTTTACACACAATTGTCCATTTACAGAGTTATTTCTCCCACTCAGCATGGGTATGTATAAAAATACACCCCAAAACACATTGTACTACTTCTCCTGAGTACGGCGATACCACATGTGTGGCACTTTTTTGCACCCTAACTGCGCTAAGGAGCCCAAAGTCCAATGAGTACCTTTAGGATTTCACAGGTCATTTTGAGAAATTTGGTTTCAAGACTACTCCTCACGGTTTAGGGCCCCTAAATGCCAGGGCAGTATAGGAACCCCACAAATGACCCCATTTTACAAAGAAGACACCCCAAGGTACTCAATTAGGAGTATGGTGAGTTCATAGAAGATTTTACTTTTTGTCACAAGTTAGCGGAAAATGATTTTTATTGGTTTTTTTTACCAAGTGTCATTTTCCGCTAACTTGTGACAAAAAATAAAATCTTCTATGAACTCACCATACTCCTAATGGAATACCTTGGGATGTCCTCTTTGTAAAATGGGGTCATTTGTGGGGTTCCTATACTGCTCTGGCATTTTAGGGGCCCTAAACCGTGAGGAGTAGTCTTGAAACCAAATGTTTCAAAATGACCTGTGAAATGCTAAAGGTACTCATTGGACTCTGGGCCCCTTAGCGCAGTTAGGGTGCAAAAAAGTGCCACACATGTGGTACCGCCGTACTCAGGAGAAGTAGTATTATGTGTTTTGGGGTGTATTTTTACACATACCCATATTGGGTGGGAGAAATATCTCTGTAAATGACAATTTTTTGATTTCTTTACACACAATTGTCAATTTACAGAGATATTTCTCCCACCCAATATGGGTATGTGTAAAAATACACCCCAAAACACATAATACTACTTCTCCTGAGTACGGCGGTACCACATGTGTGGCACTTTTTTGCACCCTAACTGCGCTAAGGGGCCCAGAGTCCAATGAGTACCGTTACCATTTCACAGGTCATTTTGAGAAATTTGGTTTCAAGACTACTCCTCACGGTTTAGGGCCCCTAAAATGCCAGGACAGTATAGGAACCCCACAAATGACCCCATTTTACAAAGAGGACATCCTAAGGTATTCCGTTAGGAGTATGGTGAGTTCATAGAAGATTTTTTTTTTTTGTCACAAGTTAGTGGAAAATGACACTTGGTAAAAAAAACCCAATAAAAATCATTTTCCGCTAACTTGTGACAAAAAGCTAAATCTTCTATGAACTCACCATACTCCTAATTGAGTACCTTGGGGTGTCTTCTTTCTAAAATGGGGTCATTTGTGGGGTTCCTATACTGCTCTGGCATTTTAGAGGCCCTAAACCGTGAGGAGTAGTCTTGAAACCAAATGTTTCAAAATGACCTGTGAAATGCTAAAGGTACTCATTGGACTCTGGGCCCCTTAGCGCAGTTAGACTGCAAAAAAGGGCCACACATGTGGTATCGCCGTACTCGGGAGAAGTAGTACAATGTGTTTTGGGGTGTATTTTTACACATACCCATATTGGGTGGGAGAAATATCTCTGTAAATGACAATTTTTTGATTTCTTTACACACAATTGTCAATTTACAGAGATATTTCTCCCACCCAATATGGGTATGTGTAAAAATACACCCCAAAACACATAATACTACTTCTCCTGAGTACGGCGGTACCACATGTGTGGCACTTTTTTTGCACCCTAACTGCGCTAAGGGGCCCAGAGTCCAATGAGTACCGTTAGCATTTCACAGGTCATTTTGAGAAATTTGGTTTCAAGACTACTCCTCACGGTTTAGGGCCCCTAAAATGCCAGGACAGTATAGGAACCCCACAAATGACCCCATTTTACAAAGAGGACATCCCAAGGTATTCCGTTAGGAGTATGGTGAGTTCATAGACGATTTTTTTTTTGTCACAAGTTAGTGGAAAATGACACTTGGTAAAAAAAACCCAATAAAAATCATTTTCCGCTAACTTGTGACAAAAAGCTAAATCTTCTATGAACTCACCATACTCCTAATTGAGTACCTTGGGGTGTCTTCTTTCTAAAATGGGGTCATTTGTGGGGTTCCTATACTGCTATGGCATTTTAGGGGCCCTAAACCGTGAGGAGTAGTCTTGAAACCAAATGTTTCAAAATGACCTGTGAAATGCTAAAGGTACTCATTGGACTCTGGGCCCCTTAGCGCAGTTAGGGTGCAAAAAAGGGCCACACATGTGGTATCGCCGTACTCGGGAGAAGTAGTACAATGTATTTTGGGGTGTATTTTTACACATACCCATATTGGGTGGGAGAAATATCTCTGTAAATGACAATTTTTTGATTTCTTTACACACAATTGTCCATTTACAGAAATATTTCTCCCACCCAATATGGGTATGTGTAAAAATACACCCCAAAACACATTGTACTACTTCTCCCGAGTACGGCGATACCACATATGTGGCACTTTTTTGCACCCTAACTGCGCTAAGGGGCCCAGAGTCCAATGAGTACCGTTACCATTTCACAGGTCATTTTGAGAAATTTGGTTTCAAGACTACTCCTCACGGTTTAGGGCCCCTAAAATGCCAGAGCAGTATAGGAACCCCACAAATGACCCCATTTTACAAAGAGGACATCCCAAGGTATTCCGTTAGGAGTATGGTGAGTTCATAGAAGATTTTTTTTTTTTGTCACAAGTTAGCGGAAAATGACACTTGGTAAAAAAAACCCAATAAAAATCATTTTCCGCTAACTTGTGACAAAAAGTAAAATCTTCTATGAACTCACCATACTCCTAATTGAGTACCTTGGGGTGTCTTCTTTCTAAAATGGGGTCATTTGTGGGGTTCCTATACTGCTCTGGCATTTTAGGGGCCCTAAACCGTGAGGAGTAGTCTTGAAACCAAATTTCTCAAAATGACCTGTGAAATGCTAACGGTACTCATTGGACTCTGGGCCCCTTAGCGCAGTTAGGGTGCAAAAAAGTGCCACACATGTGGTATTGCCGTACTCGGGAGAAGTAGTACAATGTGTTTTGGGGTGTATTTTTACACATACCCATATTGGGTGGGAGAAATATCTCTGTAAATGGACAAATGTGTGTAAAAAAAAATCAAAAAATTGTCATTTACAGAGTGATTTCTTCTACCCATCATGGGTATGTGTAAAAATACACCCTAAAACACATTGGTCTACTTCTCCCGGGTACAGCGATAGCACGTGTGGCACTTTTTTGCAGCCTAACTGAGCTAAGGGGCCCAACGTGCAATGACTACCTTTGGGCTTTACAGGGGTGCTCACAATTTAGCCCCCCCCCACATGACAGGACAGTTAACAAACCCCACAAATGAACCCATTTTAAACATAAGACACCACAAAGTATTCCATGAGGGGCATGGTGAGTTTATAAAAAAAAATATTTTTTGTCACAAGTTAGCAGAAAAGGATACTTTGTGAAAAAAAACAACAATTTATGCTAACTTGTGACAAAAAACAAAATCTTTTATGAACTCACCATGCACCTCACGGAATACTTTGGGGTGTCCTCTTTCCAAAATGGGGTCATTTGTGGGGTCTGTCCTGGCATTTTAGGGCCTCTGCAATCATTACATGTATGGCCAGTATTTCTGCTATACTCCTTATATTGGGCATACAGGTAGTGCATTCTGGGCTGAAAGGAAAAATGAACGGCAAACATCCCTTCATTCGCATCGATCAATGTGGATGAACAAATATCTGCCAAAAAATGTGAAACAAAAAGAAAAGAAAGAGGGACATAGGAGCTGCCACCCCAAAAATCCAAACCCACCAGCTCGTATGCCCAGGCAATCCTGATTTATTCATCCACATTGATCGATGTGAATGGAGAAATCATTGCTTGAGTTCTTTTTTGATACAAAGTGCTTGCCAAAGCATATGAACCCCAACACCACACCTTGGCCCATATGCCTCGGCAAACGTATCTTTTTTTACTGTGGAGGAGAAATCTCGTCCTACAGCGCTGCATGCACTGATTTGGTGTAACCTGACAGAAGCGCAATGCTTCTGTCAGGATGCACCATCAGTGCTGCAGCTGATTGGTCGGTCAGTCGGTCGGTCGGTCTGGATAGAAAAAAGAGAGAAGAAAAACGAAAAAAACAAAACAAAAAGGAGGGGAAGGCGTCCGCCTGGACATAGGAGCTGCCACCCCAAAAATCCAAACCCACCAGCTCGTATGCCCAGGCAATCCTGATTTATTCATCCACATTGATCGATGTGAATGGAGAAATCATTGCTTGAGTTCTTTTTTGATACAAAGTGCTTGCCAAAGCATATGAATCCCCAACACCACACCTTGGCCCATATGCCTCGGCAAACGTATCTTTTTTACTGTGGAGGAGAAATCTCGTCCTACAGTGCTGCATGCACTGATTTTGTGTAACCTGACAGAAGTGCAATGCTTCTGTCAGGATGCACCATCAGTGCTGCAGCTGATTGGTCGGTCAGTCGGTCGGTCGGTCTGGATAGAAAAAAGAGAGAAGAAAAACGAAAAAAAACAAAACAAAAAGGAGGGGAAGGCGTCCGCCTGGACATAGGAGCTGCCACCCCAAAAATCCAAACCCACCAGCTCGTATGCCCAGGCAATCCTGATTTATTCATCCACATTGATCGATGTGAATGGAGAAATCATTGCTTGAGTTCTTTTTTGATACAAAGTGCTTGCCAAAGCATATGAATCCCCAACACCACACCTTGGCCCATATGCCTCGGCAAACGTATCTTTTTTACTGTGGAGGAGAAATCTCGTCCTACAGCGCTGCATGCACCGATTTTGTGTAACCTGACAGAAGCGCAATGCTTCTGTCAGGATGCATCATCAGTGCTGCAGCTGATTGGTCGGTTGGAAAAAAAGAGAGAAGAAGAAGAAAAAAAAAAAAAAAAAAAAAAAAAAAAGCAAGCAGCAAAGCACTTCAATAACATTAACTTTTTAAACTTTATTAAATATGTTCAAACCAAACAATAACATTGGTAACCAAATATTAACTTTTTTGCTTACCTGTTTTTTTTGTTTTTGTTTTTTGTTTTACCTGCGAGCTGAGGATAAACTTCTCCTCCCCCATGGGTCAATGTGCAAAGTGCAAATCGCACAGATATGTGGCGAAGTACATTATGCATTCTGTCCCAAGTGAAAGGAGAGGTTTCTGGCAGGCCAGTGTATTTGGATCTCTCAAAACCTGATGTTTGGGTTCACACTGCATACTGGCCTATCCGGTCGGTCGAGCCTGCCGCACCGTCTCGCCCAAAATAGATCTTCAGGGAATACCACAAGAGTAGCATTCGGCCTAGTAATTAACTGCGTCGCCGTAGACTAACATGACTTCTGGGCCGACCCAAATTGCCGCAGAAGCCACGCAGTAACGTAGGCATGCACTAGCGTTAAGTCAAGCACTTCCGGCGTAGGGGGGGACCGCAAAGTGTGACTTTTGCTAGGCAATTTGCCCTAACGCATCGCGCCAGTGTGAAATAGCACTGAGAGACCCTTGTGTGCCTACTGCTGTGTCTGTAGTTCCCTAGGTTCTAAAAGTGTGACTTCTCGTGGTACCTCTCATAACACTCCCCTAGGCATAGGCCAGGCTGGTCAGGACAGCGGGGACAGTAAACGGGGGTGTCACGCCTTATTCCAGCCTTGCTGCAGACACGACATCTTTTTCTGGGGTTGCGTTGAGTTGGGGTACTGGGAATCGGGTAGGCGTAATGCCTTCCATGCAGGCGGCTAGTTGCATTTGGGGGTTGGGCTCTGGCACCTTCTGGATAGAGGAGTGCCGAAACAATGTCTTCCTGGAATTGAAGGAAAGATCCAGTTCTCCCAGCCTTACTGTAGAGAACAAAGCTGTTGTACATCGCCAATTGAATTAAATACACAGACACTTTCTTATACCAGTGTTTGGTTTTCCGGGAAATTAAATAGGGCCCTAACATCTGGTCATTGAAGTCCACCCCTCCCATGTTGGCATTATAGCTGTGGACGGCGAGGGGCTTTTCAATGACCTCTGTTGCCCGTGTAATTTGTACTGTCGTGTCTGTGTGAATGGTAGACAGAAGGAAAACGTCCCTCTTGTCCTTCCATTTCACCGAGAGCAAGTCATCGGTACACAAGGCGGCCCTCTCCCCCCGTTGAAGTCTGGTGTTAACGAGCCGTTGGGGGAAGCCCCGGCGACTAGGCCGCACGGTGCCACAGCATCGGATTCCTTCTAACTTTAAGTGCTGAAAGAGGGCCACACTTGTGTAAAAGTTGTCCACATAAAGATGGTACCCCTTCTGGAACAAGGGTGACACCAAGTCCCACACAATCTTTCCACTGCTCCCCAGGTAGTCAGGACATCCGACCGGCTCCAATTTTGAGTCTTTTCCCTCATAGACCCTAAAACGAGATGTATAGCCTGTGGCCCTATCACAGAGCTTATACAGTTTCACCCCATACCGGGCGCGCTTGCTTGGGATGTACTGTTTGATGCCAAGGCGCCCGGTAAAATGTACGAGGGACTCATCTACACAGATGTTCTGTTCAGGGGTATAAGCATCTGCAAATGTGGATGACAGGTGGTCTATGAGGGGCCGAATTTTGTGGAGCCGGTCATAAGCTGGGTGGTCTCTTTCATGACAGGTGTCGTTGTCATTGAAATGCAGGAAGCGCAGGATGATCTCAAATTGCGACCTGGACATGGCAGCAGAGAACACGGGCATGTTATGTATTTGGCGTGTAGACCAATAAGAGCGCAATACATTTTTTTTAGTAATACCCATGTTGAGGAGAAGGCCCAAAAAAATTTTAAGTTCGGAAACTTGGAGTGGTTTCCACCGAAAAGGCTGGGCGTGGCAGCTTTTCGGATGGGCGGTTATAAATTATGTGGCATATAGGTTGGTCTCAGCCACAATTAAGTCAAGGAGATCCTGGGTGAGGAACAGTTCAAAAAAGTCTAGGGCCGATCCTAGTTCAACTGTCTCCACCTGGACTCCAGACTGGGCGGTGAAAGGGGGCAGTATGGGTGCGGCGGGATCAGGGGAATGCCAATCAGGGTTTGCCAGCACCTCTGGAAAACCAATGGGAGTACGGGCCCGTCTACTTGGTGGCTGCGGATCGGATCTTAATTCACGTACCACCGAACCAGTTTCTACTTCCAGGATGGTGTCCGCCACTTCATCAGGGTCTTCTGCGGAAGTACTGGTGTTGATTGGCCCAGGAGATGCTGCGCTGCTGGTGCATGCCTCACCAAGAAAAATCAGATCAGCGCCACTCTGCTGCCCTTGAGACTGATCTTCCGCCACCTGCAGTCCAGTGACATGGTGTGTGGTACGCCTGGCTCTAGCCGGGACCTCAACCTCGTCATCGGAACTATCGGTCAGAGAGCCACTGCTGTCTACAGGATCGTACTCTGAACCCGAAGATTCGTCGAATAAGTCGACCCAATCATCCTCATCCAACTGGTCCATGTACCTGTAGATGTCTTCATTGGAAAACCTCTTTTTTGCCATGGTGGCCTGCTAAATTTAGGAGGTATTCCTCTGAGACTACCCAGGAAAAGAGCACCTACCTAGCGAAAGGGAGTACTTGAGAGGTAGAAAGCTGTGGTCACTGAGTTTAGATAAAAAAAAAAATCAAAACTGATGTTTACAGTGCCACAGTGTTTTTTGCAGTGATCAGAAAAAAAATTTTTCTGTCACTGCGGTGGGGCAGGCTGAACGCAGTGCAGGGGAACGATCAGGTCTGATCGGGCAAACACTGCGGTTTTTTGTGGATCCTAGTGACCCTAATATAGATCTGACTGTGATCACTAATAATCACTTACAGATACTATATAGTACCAATGCTGATTAGCGACAGTGATAACGCTAATTAGTGACTGTGGTGCAGTGGGCTGAGCACTAACTGACACTAACAACCCTTTTGCTTAGCTAACTGGCCTAACTGTTTGTTACCACTAGTGATACTAAAAAAGTTTTTAGATCACTAGGATAGTGATAGTGATGGTGATGGTGAGGGGGGGGGGGGGGGGGGGGTTGGGGATCAGAGAGCAATCACAAATAATCAAAAACAATCACGAGACAATTACAACACAATTACAGCAATCGGCGCAATCAAAGCCAATCACGGACCAATTGAATCCAATAACGTGACAATCAAAAACCAATTACGTGACAATTGAAGCCAATCACACGACAATCGATGCTAATCGCAGGGCAAAACAGCCAATCAGTGGGCAATTGGCACAATCAAAACCAATTACGGGCAATTGAAGCCAATCACACGACAATCGATGCCAATCACAGTGCAATTGAGACAATTGTAGCCAAACAAAGCACAATCAAGCCTTACAGACAGGAGATAAGATACACAGTGGCAGGGGGGAGAATATACGCAATCAATGAACTAGGACGGTGTGGGGAGGATCGGAAGGGGTGGGGGGTGATCAGATACCCCTAAGGGGTAGTTGGGGGTCTAATCTGATGGATAGGAGTGACAGGTGGTGATAGATGGGTTATTGACGGGTGATAAGTGGGTGTTTACAGGGAAAAACAGATGTAAACAATGGACTGCTGATGTGATCAGGGGGGGTGTCTCGGAGGGATCTGAAAGGGTGGGTGGGTGATCAGAAGCCCCTAATGGGCAGTTGGGGGTCTGATCTGATGGGGGGCAGTGGCAGGTGGTGACAAGGGATGATTGACAGGTGACGGATAGGTGATTGACAGCTGATCAGCGGGCAATTACAGGGAAGATAGATGCAGTATACGGGGGGGGGGGGGGAGATCTGAAGGGGTGGGGGGTGATCATATACCCCTAAGGGGCAGTTGGGGGTCTGATCTAATGGGGGGCAGTGACAGGTGGTGACAAGGGATGATTGACAGGTGACTGATAGGTGATTGGCAGCTGATCACTGGGGAGATAGACAGATGCAGGGGAGATAGATAGGTTCAGTATACAGGGGGGGGGGGGGGTCGGGGGGGAGATCTGAAGGGGTGGGGGGTGATCAGATAACCCTAAGGGGTAGTTAGGGGTCTGATCTGATCAATAGGAGTGACAGGTGGTGACAGGGATTGATTGATGGATGATATGGGGGTTGGTTAGGTCTGATCTGCGTGCTGCAGGGGGGTACAGGGGGGTGTCTGATGGGTGCTGCGGGTGATCGGGGGGTCTGTGGGGCTCCTAATGTGTGCGTGTGTGTTTGCTTACTGTGCCTGCTCTCCTCGCTGGTGGTCGATCGCTAAGTGTGACCACCAGCGGGAGGCAGGCAGTATAATACAGTTTGTTACGTAAACAAACTGTATTATACCTGTTCTATTGGCCAATTTGAATTTTTACAGCCCGCCGGCGCTGCTGATTGGCCGGCGGGCTGAAGTCACATGGGGGCCGAAGAGTGTGATGTAGCGATCGCGCGGCTGTAGCCGCGCGATCGCTCGTTAATTAGGCTGCAGCCGGTGACGCAGTACTGCGTCGCTGGTCCTGCAGCTGCCACTTTGCCGACGCACGGTATAAGCGTGCGGTCGGCAAGTGGTTAAAGGCACCAGCCTTACCAGTATGCTATCCAGCTGATTATGATCATGTAACCATGATTCACTTTTTTCTACCTGTGTTTGCCAGTTGTGACCAGCCAGTTGGAGAAATTTAAATAAGAATTTCACAATTTTGTACCGTTTTTATACAAGAAAACACACCTCAACAATAATTTCCCATTTTTATATATTTGATTGGCATTGCTTCTGATTATTCCACGAAGAGAAAAACATTAACTGATGAGAGAGAGAGAGAGACTGATAAAAAGGTCTTATATCATAGAGTGTAACAATCACAATAAAAGTTATAGGTCAAGGAGACTGAAAAAGAAATAAATATATTTTATAGTTTTAATCTTAGAATCAGACATTTGAAACCATGGAAACATAACAGACAATGTGAAAAGTATTATTTTTCTGATATGAACATAGCAGGGAAATGTTTTACTAGTGATCATTTTAGCATATTTTAGCAAAGATAAATTACTGGAATATAGAACTATCTTTGGTGTGATAGGTATAATTATGAAAAATGGTTTCAAAATAGAAAGGCATTTAAAAAAAATTAAAAGATCTATTTGCAAAGTAATTAAAGAACAGTGGGTAGATGGCGTACACAAACAATGAATTACATTTTTACAATAGCTAAAGAAAAGTTACATTTTTTTAATAAAGCATGATTGCTAAATGCCTCAATACAATTTAAAAATGACATAATGCCAAAGTGAATATCAAACCCATTGGCTAAAATCCACAAATCGGGTCAAATCTGCGCTGAAGCTGGGCGCCTGACATAGCACTAGTGTAAGAGTAATTTGGGGATCCGCCGATCGCCAGACCCCGAATTACATCTCCCTCCCTCATCTCAGAGGGGGAATAGTATTTAACGCCACCGGGGATTTGGGCAGCAGCAGGGAGAGCTGTTAATCGGCTCACCGTGCTCCCAGCTTGCAATAATACATACACAAAATCCACCTATAGACAAAACATTTCAATGAAGGCAGAAATAATTGCCGGGACAGACCATGGGGCGGTCCTACAACCTGCAAGGAAAGGTAATAACAAAGCCCCAGTTTGTTCTACATAAAACATGTTTTGAAAGCATTAGCAAGGACAAAGCCTCTCAGGTTGTTATGTAATTCTGTGTTTCTTACTTTGCACACATGGACTTTTGCCCCTGTAGTGAGTACATCTCAGTGAGTATGATGTATACTGTTTACTGTGGGCGACCATCGATTGCTCTATTGGATAAGCTTGTTGATGCATTGCCAATTGGTGCATGGCACATATGCTGGAGGTGCTGAGGAACTCTTGGAAATCTGCACCCGATTTAGTGCTTTTGTGAATATAGCTTGTAAGAGCAAAATGAACAATGCTGCATCCACGTGCATTTTTCCCATGTCTAATTGACCTTTCTGGACACTACCCTGGCTTGTAGATTTATATGCCAATACTAATCCAGCTTGTGTGCAACATCTTCTTTCCTTTCCCTCTCTGTCTATCACAGATCATGGCCATGATCTAGGCATGTATGGTGATTTATGGTTGTCTGGGGTCGATTTGTATGATCCTAGCCACATCATTTTTATTGTTTTTAATGTGTATTATATTCAGTGGAGATGCTGTTCCACACCCAAACATGTAATATGTAACTAATGATCAATACATTTCTTTCTACCTATTTGAGGTTTGCTTTCAAATATCTTTCCTCCTATAGTAAGTATACTGTATATTTCTGTGTCCCTGCTAAAATAATTTGGTGTCACGTCTTCTTCCATCGACATAGATGCGCTTTGTAGGACAGGGGGATGTTTTGATGCCCCTTTCTTACAAAGCCCCAATTTCCCCGACCAAGCATAGAGGTATAGCTCAGGAGGCAGAGCCCCAAACAGTCTTTCTCAGCCACTATATACCAGTCTGTATGGGGGAGAAGTGGTTAACAATTCCTGGGATGGGAGACCACATGCTGTCTGTTTTTCAATGTATAAAGTAAATGAAATGTAATGAGAGCAAGCCTGCACAAACATGTTTTCCTGCCAAATCTTTAAAATCAATTTTCTCAAAAATAACAAGTTTTTTTTTTAAAGTCTTGACAGGTTCCCAGTAGCATTTCTGACATATATTGGAAATTTAATGGTGATGTGTTGATATAATGTATGGGGGCTTTAATTTTAACCTAAAGTCGCAATTCTGGCCGGAAACTTTGAGACAGTCCAGCACTACCATAAGGAGTCTACTTTTAATCTCTTGTGCAATGCTTAGAATGCTGTTACATCAAGATTTCTTATTGGGTGATTCAGCTGCTGTCTCCACTGCCCCTCCTGGGGCAACTATACTAGCTACACTGGGGGCAACTATACTACCCTCACTGGGGGCAACTATACTAGCTACACTGGGGCAACATACTAGCTACACTGGGAGCAACTATACTAGCTACACTGGGGGCAACTATACTAGCTACACTGGGGGCAACTATATTACCTTCATTGGGGGCAACTATACTAGCTACACTGGTGGCAACTATACTAGTTATACTGGGGCAACTATACTAGTTACACTGGGGCAACTATATTACCTTCATTGGGGGCAACTATACTAGCTATACTGGGAGCAACTATACTAGCTATACTGGGGAAACTATACTAGCTACACTGGGAGCAACTATACTACCTGCACTGGAGGCAACTATTCTATCTATACTTGGGCAACTATACTATCTACACTGGGGGCAACTATTCTACCTATACTGGGGGCAACTATACTACCTATACTATACCATGGGCAACTATTCTACTATACTGGGGGCAACTATACTACCTATACTGGGGGCAACTATGCTAGCTATACTGGGGCAACTATACCATGGGCAACTATACTACCTATACTGGGGGCAACTATACTATCTATACTGGAGCAACTATACTACCTATACTGGGGGCAACTATACTAGCTACCTATACTGGGGACAACTTTATTACATACACTGGGGCAACTATGCTACCTATACTGGGGCAGCTATATTACCTATACTGGTGGCACCTATACATGGCATTACCTGACGTGGCTCGCTTAGTATGCTGCACCTGCTCCATTCCTTTTTTTTGGGGGGGGGGGTGTCTTATAATACCCAACACCGGGTGTCAAATGCCCTAGGTATGCCACTGCAACCAGTTTTATCATTTGATAGATTTGTAAGGCTCTGGTTTGCTGTCATTTCTTTCTGCTATTACTGAAAGAGAGAACAGAAGCAGCATATTATTGCAACCAGCAAATCTCAACCTTACAAATCCATCACATGATATAACTGGTCACATGCTTCTCCATGAGTGCCAATACAAATAAACCACTGTAATAATGACAAAATAACATTGCTCTGGAATCAGAATGAAAGTCAGCTGGTGCAGCTCACAAGGATAAAAGCAGTCTCATGGGAACTGGTCCTTATAATCCGAACATTTGATTAGCACTTTCCTCCTGTCCTGTCGGACTCGAAGCACTCAAGAGCGGCAGCCACTGGGATACGCTCAAGAGGCCACCCTGCAGTGTTAGGAATTCTTGCCTTGAACCCCTTACTGAATAGGTACTGACCCTAGCCAGGATTCAAACACTGGTCTCCCATGTCAAAGGCGGAGCCCTTAATCAGTACTCTATCCAGCCAGCTCCTAGGCCTTGTTCACTTTATAAATCGCCAGCGCTATCACAAGGGCTGAGCGATTTATTGAGTGATTTTGAAAGCACTTTTCTAAGCCCTTTTAGAGCGATTTGTGCTTAGAAAAGTTATTTTCTTCAGTCAGGAAATGAACTCTTTGCCCCGGAAATGAATACATACGATGTATTTATTCAAGAAAAGCACTTGGAAAATCGTTTTTCAAAGCGCTTAGCGATTTTTCTATCCTTTCTATTGAACAAGCCCTTATAGTAGAAGAGCTTTACATGTCTTGGAGGGAAGTGCTGAAGTGTGACTGTACCTTTCTGATAGACATCAACTATGATTTGTCTCTCTCTCTCCCCTCCTTGCTTGAGTGGTCACAGCTGCTGTGGCTCTGCCCCCAACTTGTAGCTGTGCATGCTCAGTCCTTGTACCGCTGCGGCTGCTGGGCAAAAAATAAGCCCATAATGGAGGTGACGTGGAGGAGGAGAGGCAGGCAGTGGTGAGGAACATGCCTAAGGCCTCTTTCAGATGGATCCTAAGGCCTCTTTCAGATGGATAACTGAACTGCTCACTTACCAAGCAGTTCAATGTCCCATCTGTAGCCCACTAGTGCAATTCAGGTGTAACTTAAATGCAGCCAAATGGCAGCAGTTGTAACACCATGCATGTGGAGAGCTGCAGCCATACCCAGACGTGACACTATGGGGTGACCTGCCTGTCCACAGCTGGTACCAAACGCTGGCTGTGGACAGGCAGGTGTAACTTAAAGAGGAACTCCAGTGAAAATAATGTAATAAAAGTGCTTCATTTTTAAAATAATTATGTATAAATGATTTAGTCAAGTGTTTTCCCATTGTAAAATCTTTCCTCTCCCTGATTTACATTCTGACATTTATCACATGGTGTCATTTCTACTGCTGGCAGGTGATGTCAGTGGAAGGAGATGCTGCTTGCTTTTTTGGCAGTTGGACCCAGCTATAAACAGCTGTTATTTCCCACAATGCAATGAGGTTTGCAGACAGGAAACTGTCAGGATCATGGTCCTGTCATCACACTGTGGGAGGGGTTTCACCACAATATCAGCCATACAGAGCCCCCTGAAAAGTTTCTGAAAAGATTTCTCATGGGAAAGGGGGTATCAGCTACTGATTGGGATGAAGTTCAATTCTTGGTCACGGTTTCTCTTTAAATGCAGCCGAATGGTAGCAGTTGTAACACCATGCATGTCAAGCGCTGCGGCCATGCCCAGAAGTGTCTGTGGGGTGGCCTGCCTGTCCACTGCCGGCACCAAGCGCTGGCTGGTGCAGGAGAGCAGCTGACAGGCTGTTGTTTTTATTTCTATAGAACCAACATTTTCTGCTGCACTTTACAGAGCATATAGGCATGTCAGTGACTGTCCTCAGAGGACGTCACAATTTAATACTACCATAGTCATAGTCTAATGTCCTAACATATCATTTTTTTTACTTATTTATATAGCACTGACGTCTTCTGCAGCACTTTACAGAGTGCATAGTCATGTCATTGACTGGCCTCAGTGAGTGGGGGGACAATAAACGTATTAGTATGTGTTTGGGATGTAGGATGGCACCAAAAGGTCCAAAGAAAACCTACACAAACAAAAGTTTGAGAATTTAACCCAGGAATCCAGAGCTGCAAGACAAAAAGCACTTGCTATGATACCACAACTTTACCTTATATCAAGTTGTTGTTGCTTTGAGGAGGTAAGTGGCCAAGAATCAGTGAGCAGAAGCATGACCGTGGTTTTACCGCGTCAACTATAATGGTTAGACAGGGGTGCAATTTGGGTGTTTGCCATAGGCGCCATTTACCACAGATATGCAACTGTTATTGTTGCAACCAACATGCTGGTTTAAAGATCTGCGATTTTCAAAAAGCAAATGACAGTGAACTGCCACTAGGTGTCAGCATTGTACATACCCTTATTGTTTCCATTTTAATAGATGTTAATTGCTACTTTTATAACAAGGTCAATAAAGCACTTTTTAGATAATCAGATGTATAAAGGATCAGCTTAAATGATTTGTTTTTTTTAATAGCCATTAGTGTCATTATTCAATAACAGTTTTGTAATTAATGTCATATTTATTAAGTAACATGCAGCTGTTTGTTGTTTTGTAGCTGGCCATATAACCATACATAAGCTGTTACAGTTTGTCACCCTGAGTGGACATGCCAGAATGGAATGGAGTTACATTTTATATGGGTGGACAATGGACACAATACAATAACTACTGAAGCAGTATTCATTCGGGATTGACAGCTGCCTATATGAATTGAATATTTAGTAGTCCACAACACGAAGAATCCACAGCACCACGTCAATGATGTACGGTATAGCTCTTTTATTGTTAAAATAACAAAGAGATAGCCATAACAGCGACAGACGCTGTTTCAGACAAGCTCCATCCTCAAGCTGTATCAGGCTCTCTCTGGAATATTTAGTAGAACACCCAGTAAGCCCGGTCCAATTCACTATTTCTCCTAAGTTCTCCCCAGGAAATAATTTAAAGTGCACCTGAGGCCGGGGGGGGGGGGGGGGGGATGGGGGGGGTTGTTAGCACGCTCCCTCTCACGCCTCTGGTTGGGCCGCATATGTGCAGTACGCCGTGGAGAGAAGACATTTGCAGGACCAGTTGCAGATGATCCAGGAGGAAGACAGTGAGAGAGCGATAAGACTGGAGGGGGCTCGGAGAAGCCCCAGGTATGTACATATAAATTCCTTCCCCCTCATCTAAGGTTTTCTTTAAGTCAACAGCAAGCAAGAAAATCCTCAGAGTTAGAGTACCGTAATTTTTACAGTACTTTTTCACCTACTTTTTTCAATTAAGTGCAAAAGCTATTTTAACAGAAGATGAAAAATTATTTCCTAGGAGAAAACTTTGGAGAAAAAGTGAATCGGATCAGGCCCAGTGTCTTTTACTGAATGAGCACTGAGCAGCAGTGAAGAATTGCAAAAGCTGGAAATAATATAGACTGGACTTTGTGTGAAGGACTACAGGTTCCTTCTCTCTGCACGGTCATAGACTATGTGAGTGTACAGCATTGTTCTCACAGTAATATAATACAGTTTGCAGTAGCTGAGCTGTCAAACCTGCATGGCTATCCTGTGGATCCTCTGCCTCTAATACTTTTAGCCATAGACTCTGATTAAGAATATGCAGATCAGGGGGTTCTGACATTATTGTCAGATGTGACAAGATTATCCTCATGTTTGTTTCTGGTGTTATTCAGACACTACTGCAGCCAAATAGATCAGCCGGGCTGCCAGGCAACTGGAAGTGTTTAAAATGAAATAAATATGACAGCCTCCATATTCTTCTTACTTCAGTTGTTTTTTACATACATTCCTGGGATTATGTGCTAAACATTTTGCTTTACAAAATGTCAGTGATGTATGGTTTATATGCAAATTTATGTAAAGAACAATCTGAGAGATTAATGTATTTATTTATTTAATAGCAGTTTGCAATAGCTTTGTTTGTGCCCCTTGACTAAAAAGTTTTATTGATGTTGTTTAATATAGCACAAAAATAGTATACAGGGGAAAACACAATGAATAAGAACCCTTTAGCTCTCCTAAATAGTTACATTCAGCCAAGGAACAGTGGGAAAAGCACGAACCATCTGTCAGTACGTTCTTGGCATCGAATTCTAATTAAAAAGTCAGTGGGTTTCCTATTGAGGTAAGAACCAAAGATATGGTGATTGAAGCAAACACTACCTTTCCGTGATTAGTAAAATGTGAATAGTAGATCTGTCCCATTGCTGCCTGTGATTGTTATATTCCCCTTTAGGAATAACCTCCTGTGGCAGTTTTCCATACAAAACAATACAATACAACAGGGAAATGCCTTGACAAAAGAAGATCGCTGAAACTGTGCTGTTTTATTTTCAGAATTATGATATTGTCCAGCTAATTAAAAACTACGGGATCATATAATATATTTTAATCTTGGAGGTTACTGGGTAAACCTTACTATATGTAGATGTGTGGCTTCTGTTCAGTGTGCATGTTTATGCATTCCATATTGCTACTTCAGTGTAATTCAGCTTACAGAATTATATACAACATGGAGTCAACCTTTCTCTACATAGTATGAAATAATGCTAATACAGTTTTTCCTCTGTTACAGGAATACCTGTTAAAGGAACATATCAAGAATATACTGTATACAAGAAGCCTTTCTGGTAATAAGAGAGTCTGGGACACCTGCTGGGTGAAGAGGAACTCCAGCAGCAGTGCCCTTGGAGGAGTGGCTAGACCGTAATAGTCAGAAAGTCCTGGAAGAGGTCATTCATTGATGAGTCTTTTGTAGACGAGAAGTCCTGGTTGATATCCTGGAGGGATTAGCGATCTATGCAGGAAGAGGCAGGAGTGTCACCAGCAGCTAGGGAGGCCTGATCCCCTCCTCCACACATTGAGAATTCAAATCTCCTTGTTCAGCTCCCCCATCTGCCCCTCCTGCAGCTAGGATGTGGTATCTTCCACATCCTAGCTGCAATTGCATCAGGCCCAATGTATCAGCCAGGCACTTCACACATGTGTCAGCCAGATCCCCAGATCCCGAAGTGGCCAGACTTGGGGTTCTGGGTGTAACACATATATGATTATCTAGACTGACTTTATTATTTTATTGTCTGATCAGATTAACTGGCAGTGCAAGTTTATTTTAGGTTAGTGTTGTCTGATTGACAATTTCAACTGCTTATCTGTATTTATATCACAGAATGTAATATAAGATGACTACCTCTTGCTTGGCAAATTAACTAAGTCAGGGGTGTCAAACTCCAATACAATGTGGGCCGAAAATTGTACACTGGAACCAAGTCGCGGGCCAACCTCAATATCTACTGGGCACCTTTCTACTTTATAAGGTTCCCAGGTGTTTAATGGCCCTCCTCCAACCCCATACAGTTCCTTGGTGTCTAGTGGTCCTCACTCCCCATACAGTTCCCTGGTGTCTAGAGGCCCCCACCCTCTCCTATACAGTTTCCTAGTGTTTAGTGCTTTACCCCTCCCTTCCCCATATAGCTTTCCTGGTGTATATTCCCTTGGTGGTCTAGAGTGGGCCAAACATAATGTAAAGTTGGGAAACCACTTGAGGGCCAAATTTAATGGCTCTGAGGGCCAGATTTGGCCCACGGGCCGGAGTTTGACATGTATGAACTAAGTCATTTACTGACTGGTTTCTGGAAATGGTCAGTCAGGATGCAGTAATCTCTTATGAATTTCAGTTCAGAACAGGGATTAGAGCAAGTTAACTACAGCTGTGTAACAGCATGCACAGGCACAAGTACTACAGGTCATTCAGACATTTACTTCTGTCTTCAGAAGCTTTGGTTAATATTTAATCTGCTGAAATTCTACAAAGTATTTTTTCATTCCCAATTGACATTTCATTGTCACCGAGATAGTAGCAAAATGTTGATATTATCTCTACCAGCAGTATACTGTAGTGTTCTGATTACATTTGACAAAATGCTGTTTGTTGAAAGAATAATGTTCTAAAACGTAAAGTAAAAAATAAATAAATTACAAATTAAAATGAAAAAATAATCAATATCAAACAATAAAATAAATGTTTCAATTATAAAATATCCGTGCATGAAACAAGATGACATATATTAATGCATTTTTGCTGCTGTGATTTCTAGGTCTTTGTTTCAAAATGTGGGCCCACATTTATCTATGGGAATAGATAGTTGGATTTATGCATATGAGACATTTCATGTGTTCAAATTGTGGAGAATGGAAATATGTATTCTATCGCAGAAATTAGGACAAACTCAATAATATGTTTAAAGCTTTACCTGTGCAATAATAATGTAATGATCTGCTAGTGTGTGAGGGCACTAGCAGACAGAAAGTTATAGACGTTCCCAGGAAAGGGAAGTGTCTACAGACAGTGTCAGTAGAAGGCAGTACTAACACTGAATACAGGTACAGAGAATAGTCAAACAAATCAGGTCAGCAACACATCAGAAAGATAAGGTACAAAATTGGCAGGCAAAATCAAAGTGAGTAATCAGGCCGAGGTCGGCAACAGATCACATAGGCAAGGGTACAGAATCGGCAGGCAATATCTAAGTGAGTAATTAGGCAGAGGTCGGCAACAGATCAGATTGGGAAAGGTACAGAATCGGCAGGCAAAGAGAAGTCAGAGAAACAGGCAGAAGTCAAACACAAGTAATCAATATAATAATAAGCTGATCTAGTATGGGGGTCCCCAGGGTCCTGCCTGTTCAAGCCACACACGGACTGACTAAGGTCTGAAGCCTTCACTGCGAAGTGTTAGCTAGAGCAGACAGTGAGCAAGTGTCAAAGCAGCGCTTAAGAAGCCTGGTTAAGCAGGAGAACACGCCCCCAAACCGCTTGGCCAATCCGGATCCGGAGGTGGACCCATGCGTGTCAGCTGACCAGCTGTCAGCTGACATGCTTCCTGAGTGAATAAGAGGAGCGACGCTGACAGCGCGTGCGTCCACCCTCCTTCACTCTATGCGTAGGAAGCCCAGCCGGAGCGCCACTGACGTCATCCCCAGCCATACGAGCAGACGACCCGGAAGTCGCGGACACGCTGCTGGAAGCTTTAGCGTTGGTAAGATCCGCAGACCTGACAAATAATTATTGGTGGAAGACACTGCATTGGAGAAACTGAAACAAACAGCATGTGTTTTTATTTTTAGTAACATATCTATAACTAATAAACATAAAGTTTTCATTTTTAAAATGTGGTAATAACAGAAGTCCTGTCAGTTTCCCAAAACACAGTGAAACATTTGTTTTAAAGGGTAATTTCGCTTATAGATTATCTGACCTGTTTGCCTGTTAAGTAGAATGGCCATATTTAGAGAACTAAAATGAATTGCAAGATCAAAGCGATTGGTCACACCCTCTAGTCCATATCACCTGCTCATTGGAGTTCTCCCGTTGAGCTGTATACTTCACCACATATCATCTGGCACCTGCCCTCTCCTCTGCGAGAGTTGAGCCATAGGTAGGCCCTGTCAAATCTAGACAACCTCGTCATGCCATGCTATTGATGCTTTGGGAAGGCTACAAGAATGAGGAAGTAAAAACCACAAAAGAAAATAAATTATAAGAATCACGTATTAAGCCAAACATAAGAGTGCCCACTACAGACACTTCACAATGGCACTAAATGCAAAAAATCATAAAAATAACCTGAGCAAAGGAATACCAAAAAAGAGAAGAAAATGGAAAAAATAAACAACCTAGATAGTGAGCAGATTAAAGAAGACAATGAGAAATAAGAAGAAGGGGTAAATGGAGGATCAAATACAGAACAGGCTATATTTGCATGGGAGATAGATAGATAGATAGATAGATAGATAGATAGATAGAGTACTAGTAATTTAAGCACGTTTCTAAAATGGGTGCTAGAATGACCTTCAGCACTCGCTGCTGCCCGCACGCCTGCTTACGAATGCCCCTTACGGGTGTCCTTCCGCACACATTGAAATGGCCTAGGCTCTGTGCCATCTGACACGGACAGAGCCCATGGACACAGATTCCTTAGCTTTTATTAGGCAGGAGATTATATGTTATATATATCTTATAAAAATGATTTATCTTCATCATTAAGACAAATAACACATTTTTGACAGGGTTTCTGGATTGTTCTTGTACTTGTTTAAAAATGTAAATGCTGGGTATGTTTTGGCTAGAAATATAATTTTACTGAATCCATTTAGAAAGGGAAAGTATATAGGAAGGACGTGGATCATTTAAATTATTAGCATTGCAAAACCTGACAAATCCACCCACTCAGTTTTTATGCCTGAAGTTGTTTTTCATGTTTGTTGAGATTTTACTTTTACCAGTCTAATTATAGCATTTCTGATGATATTTTAAAGAGCTGAAAAGTACATGCATTATAAAAATTCATAACTCCATGTGAGTCCAACAGAGCTTTTTATAAGGCTCACAAATGAGGTGACATTCTGAACAAACAATAGCCATAAGTAAACAGTAAATTAAGGCAGCAGGGAAGCCCTTTTACAGAATTTACAACAAAAAACAGCACCATGGTAAGAGACTAATAAATGCAGAAAGTGCAAAAGCCAGTAATGAACTGTGACGTCAGGCCCATAAATGTACACCATAGTCATTAGAGTAAGTAGAATTGCAGAACTGTAATGAGAACATTCTTGGGTTGGACAATCTTCCAGCTAGAGTTTAACCCTTGCCTGCCTGCTTCTGGAAAGTTGTATATGTCCCCACTTAATACTAATTTAACTGAATTGAACTTATACATATAGCTACTTATCAATAGTATTTTACTTTGTTATACTATATGGAATCAGCATTGCGTTTCCAAACTAGCCATTTTTGAAAGTAGGATACCGGTGAACCTGTGTGTCTAAGTTATGTGGTTTGCTGACTAAGGGTGTGTTCATACTATGTGTGTTACACACTGCAATAATACTGCATGTGAACTCTTTGCCTATATAGTTGAATGAGCAGTGAGTTCACATGCAGTATTAATGCACAACATTTAGTGTGAAAGCACCCTAAAGAGATTACGGTAATACTTGGCCAGCAAAGGGGAAGAAAACGTTCATGAAGCAGGCTTTATATGAAGCACCATTTAATTAAAGAGGAACACAAATGGTTGCTGCTCTGCACGTGGGAACCCCTCATTGTGCCCTAGTTTGTCTCTTGGGATCATATGGATCCCCATGGCCAACTTGATTACATCATTGCCCAAATATAGAGTTATAATTCTAATTATTATTATTTAGTATTTATATAGCACCAACATCTTCCGCAGCACTGTACAGAGTATCACTGCAGAGAGAATTGAATGTGTGCATTAACCTCCCTGGCGGTTAATTTATTTTTGAAAATGGGCAAAAATCCTTTTTTTTTTTATTTTTTGTTTTGTTTCATGTAAAGCTACCAGAGTGGTAGCTACATGAAACACCACTAGAGGGCGCATGTGGCCCTCTAGTGCGATCGTCGCCGGCATCAATAGCAAACAGGGGAACGCGTATATAATGCGTTCCCCTGTTTGGCTTCTCCTGTCGCCATGGCGACGATCGGCATGACGTCATGGACGTCAGCCGACGTCCTGACATCATGGACGTCAGCCGACGTCCTGACGTCATGCGCACTCGATCCAGCCCATAGCGCTGCCCGGAACTCATTGATCTGGGCAGCGCAGGGCTCTGGCGGGGGGGGGGCCTCTTCAGCCGCTGCGTGCGGGCGATCGCCGCAGAGCGGCGGCGATCGAGCTGTGCGCACGGCTAGCAAAGTGCTGGCTGCGCGCACAGCACTTTGAATGGGGCGAATCGCCCCAGCAGACCCTGAGAAATCCTCCTGCGCGGCATAGCCCGAGCTCAGCTCGGGCTTACCACCAGGGAGGTTAAACACCAAGTGAACACCTGACAAAACTGGCTAAGCAAATTTGGCCTAATAGCCTAATTGGCTATTCATGAGGCAATGCTCATGCAAATATGCATTCGCTTTCGCATGCCAACTTATGCAGGGTCCAAAACCAATGCCGCGACGCCGTTGCCCTGGGAATTAGTTCGTGCTACAATAGCACTATCCAGGAGCGCCACGAGGAGGCTTCCCAATGCTCCCCGGAGGGGGAGGCTGGGTGGCGCAGGCGACCCCCCCAAGCGTGGCCAGCGCCGGGGAGAGCCGTCCGCACCCACCTCCCAATATTTAAAAACAGGCACTTACCTTAACGTCCATTGCGTTATGCTACTGAGCATAGCTTGGGTGCAACACATTTGACAAGGAAAGGAATGAAGCATGGGTCGCACTGAGCTTTGAAACTTAGGGCTGGCTCACACACAGCACTCCAAGGGAAGGGGGGGGGGAGGACAGGCGCAGACAGCCCATTCCAGGGCTCACACCACCTGGAATGAGCCATCCACCACCCGCCTCCAAAGGGGCATAGACATTAATCACTGCAGAGAGAATTGAATGTGTGCATTAAACACCAAGTGAACACCTGACAAACCTGGCTAAGCAAATTTAGCCTAACTGGCTATTCATGAGGCAATGCTCATGCAAATATGCATTCGCTTTCGCATGCCAACTTATGCAGGGTCCAAAACCAATGCCGCAAAGCAGTTGCCCTGCGGGAATTAGTTCATGCTACAATAGCACTATCCAGGAGTGCCTTCCACTCCTTCAGCTCCTCTCCAACCATGATTTTCCCTCTGGGCTTCCAATGGTTGTTAATCAGTGGTCTGGACACGCTTGGTTCCTTTGCTGTTGGTAAAAAAAACCCCTATGATGCAAACATTTATTTCTTATTACCTAGTGCCCCCTACTAAGCTCTTTAGGGTAAAACAGATATTTTATTACATTAGCTCCTTTGCTAGACCTGGCACATTGGCTATGCAGGTCACCTTTGAGTTGACTTGCTCCATTGATCATCTACAGATGGGTCTAATCTCAATCCTCTACTCCATCCAAAACTACCCCAGTAGCGATAATAACTTTCCTTATATAAACCTTTGGGAATACAACCTCAATGTATCAGTGATGGACGAGAATTGAGGGTATGCTTAGAGACCCTGGCTAAGGGAAGCCTGCACAGTACAGCCATAGAGGTTTCCTTCCAACCACTGCATCACACTTATTTCAGATAGGTCTCAAAGGCTAAACCTCATGCAGCACTCCAATTCCTACTTATGTTTTCAGGGTTGCCAAGCTACTGGTACCCTTGTGCATACTTGGTGGTACTGCCCTAATGCTACTGCTGTATGGTATAGGTTGGTTCACTTGATCTCTGCGGTGTTGCAAGGGCCTATCAAAAAGGACCCAAAGGTTCTGCTACTGGGTCACAGTCACAGACCATCTGGAACTAAGCACCCAGGACACAAGCTCATCCAAAAAATTTCTGATGTCACTAAAATACATATTACTGCTAATTGGAAGTCTGATGTATCGTCATTCTCAGCTATGGTTAATAAAATAGACTTCACTATGCTCTCTGAAATATACTAGCTAATATGGATAACCTGGTTCCTTAATTTCACAAAACGTGGGGTCCATGGCTAGTTTATAGGGGTCACTATATTGCAAGCTATGGCATCTGGTAACTCTCTGGATTGCCTATGTATGCATCAGCCTTATTTTTTTCTCCCATTATGCCGGCCTTATTGTGCTCAATGTCTTTCACTTATTGCACTGCCTTTGAATGTACAGGATTTTAAAACCACTTGAGGACCGCAGTGTTAAACCCCCCTAAAGACCAGGCCATTTTTTTGCTGCACTGGGCTGTGCAGGCTTTTCAGCCTCCTGCACAGCTCAGCTGAGGAGCATGGCAATCGGACTCCCCTCATATTTTTATCCCTAAGGGGACATGCCACCAGAGGTGTCCGATCGCTGATGCACTTTATTTTTATTTATTTATGTTTTCACTTCGTCCCCCTCCCTCCCTCTCCTTCCTCCCTCCCCTTTGCCTACAGGATTGAACAGGACGGCGATCCGTCCTGTTCTCCGCCGCTTATAGGCATCAACTTATGAGTGGACGGCGATCCCCGGCCAATCAGAGGCCGGGATTGCCGATCTCGTACAGCGGTGCTGGTGACCGCAGCGCTGTACGGATGTAAACAAAGGGGATTTCTTTCCCCTTTCGTTTACAAACAGCCTGTTAGCCATGATCGGTGGCTAGCAGGCTGATCCGGCAGGGAACAATCGTGCATGCGTGCTGTTGCACTTTAATTAAGAGGGGTTTTTTTATATGTGTATAAAATTTTTGTACAAAGCAGGTACTGTATAACAGTAAAAAAAAAAAAAAATAGATAAGAGTGAAAAATCAATCCTTCCTTTGAGTAATTTCAGAAATGTTATTTGGGGGGCAATTTGTTTACATTTTAGACGATAAACAGGACAGAGTTAATTAAAATAATTACAAATGTAGTATTTCATGTAAATATAGTAGTATCTGTATCCAGAAACAGAGAAAATTGTTATTTTTGATCACCTTATCGTCCAAAATATCAATGTGGTAAAAATGTAAGTACTCAATTCACATAATTATTCTACTTGGGCTTAATGTAGATACCAGCGGTGATGCTATTAAACTCCCTAGAGGCTGTCACTTGCAGATAATTAATGGTACTTGTGTCAGCCACTGCTGTGATCTTAATAGTAACATGTACAGGATTAAACTCCCTGCAACCACAAGATGAAATTGTTCTCCAAAATTCTGCAACTGCTTCTCAATGAAGAAAAAGCTGTTTTGACAGTTCTGAGTATTTATTAGAAAAGAGTTGCTGTATTTGACAGATGTGAATAATTGAAGCCCCTGAAAATGAATTATGCCATAATGAATTTACATTCTACTTTAATGTAGATTTATGCTATTGTATGTATACTATGTGGATAAAACTATATCATAGTTTCATAGTCACACAATGCAACCAACATCTTGAGATTCATACAATGTTTAGACAACACTGTAATAGATTAATCATACATCCATATATCCTATTTCTCTGATTGAATATATACTTTCATATGTGCTGTATTCCTAAAATGATGAAAGTTTTATTGGTTAAATGCCTTTGCTTTAAAGTGAAGTTTAATTTGTAACAGATATTTATCTATAGTGTATTTATGTAGTGCTCATATCTTCCTGCAGCACTTAACATAGTACAGTAGAGTCTCAGTTGCTTGAGACTCAATGTTAACAAAAGGTCTAGCTGATACAGTACTATGCCCCACTCTATGTACATACCATGACTCTGTATTAACCTCCTTAGCGGTATGGACGAGCTCAGCTCGTTCATTACCGCCGGAGGGCGCCGCTCAGGCCCTGCTGGGCCGATTTTCTTCATTTTTTTTTTCAAACACGCAGCAAGCACTTTGCTTGCTGCGTGTCTACTCTTATCGCCGCCACCGATGTGCCACTACGCGCCGCGATAGAGGGCCCCCCCCCCCGCCAGACCCAGTGCGCAGCCTGGCCAGTCAGTGCCAGGCAGCGCTGCGGGGTGGATCGGAACTCCGGATGACGTCACGACGTCGATGACGTCATCGCGATCGTCGCCATGGCGACGAGGGAAGCCCTCAAGGAAATCCCGTTCAGAGGGGTGGGAGGGTTAGCGCAGGGAGGGGGGCATCATGTAGCTAGCGATAGGCTAGCTACATGATGGGGATAAAAATAAAATACTGCTGCGCATCCACCCTGGCGATCTTAATAGAACGCCAGGGTGGTTTGCTAAAATAAAGTAATTTAACCATTTCACCCCAAAGCGGACAAGAGCATTTTTCACCTTTCAGTGCTCATCCCTTTCATCTACCAATAGCTTAATCACTACTAATCACAATGAAATGATCTATATCTTGTTTTTTTCACCATCAATTGGGTTTTTTTGGGGTTGATATTTGTTTTCAGTAATTAATTTATTTTCTATGCATTTTAAAGGGAAAAACAAGGAAAAAAAATAAAAATAATACACTATTTCTCCGATTTCCTCCCCTATAGTTTTAATATAAACACTGTTACTGTGCAATATAACCCACACACTTTGAACTGTCTATTTGTCCTGGTTATCACAATATTTTAATTAGGTCCCTAGTACAAAGTATGGTGACAAGACAATCTAGTACTTGGAAACAAAGGTGTATGCGCGGGGTAGGGGGCGCACACGTGCACGCGCACAGCGGCAGCAGCACTGTCTGACTTAGAAAACGTCCTGCTAGAGCCTTTTAATGGCTCCAGGACGTTTTTATAAGTCAGGTTGTCATTAAGTGGTTAAAGTATATTAACCACAGCAGAGCTCACAAACAGCCTAAGAACTTTGGCCTTCACCACTGTGAATACTGCCAGCCATTTGTGCTGGTTGGTTGAGACTTCTGGATAGTTGAGTTCTGGATAACTGGGACTCTGCTGTATATAGTCATGTCACTAACTGTTCCTTCTCATCCTCAGATGACCTCACAATCTAATCCCACCATAGTGGTATGTCCATCATAGTCTTAGGCCAATTCTGAGGAACTTTTCTGAGGTTTTTGGGGACATATTCTTAATTGTGCACAAAATGCTGAATTTTGTGTTTTGGGGTTACATGCTGCCTAATTGTTACGTGGGCGATCCGCCTGCTTAACTGTAATCTAAGAAGTAGTTATTGTGGATAATATTTATTTTGTTACATCTCATAAGGCTGATTGTATGGTAAATATGGCCTTTTTTTAAGGGAGCTTCCTTCAAAGTTTTTCTAGGCAGGCTCGCGGTCACATAGTTACATAGTTATTTGGGTTGAAAAAAGACATACGTCCATCGAGTTCAACCAGAGAACAAAGTACGACACCAGCCTGCTCCCTCACATATCCCTGTTGATCCAGAGGAAGGTGAAAAACCCTTACAAGGCATGGTCCAATTAGCCCCAAAAGGGAAAAAAATTCCTTCCTGACTCCAGATGGCAATCAGATAAAATCCCTGGATCAACATCATTGGGCATTACCTAGTAATTGTAGCCATGGATGTCTTTCAACGCAAGGAAAGCATCTAAGCCCCCTTTAAATACAGGTATAGAATTTGCCATAACGACTTCCTGTGGCAATGCATTCCACATCTTAATCACTCTTACTGTAAAGAACCCTTTCCTAAATAAATGGCTAAAACGTTTTTCCTCCATGCGCAGATCATGTCCTCTAGTCCTTTGAGAAGGCCTAGGGACAAAAAGCGAATCCGTCAGACTTTTATATTGCCCTCTGATGTATTTATAGATGTTAATCAGATCCCCTCTAAGGCGTCTTTTTTCTAGACTAAATAAACCCAGTTTATCTAACCTTTCTTGGTAAGTGAGACCTTCTATCCCACGTATCAATTTTGTTGCTCGTCTTTGCACCTGCACTAAAACTACAATATCTTTCCTGTAATGTGGTGCCCAGAACTGAACTCCATATTCCAGATGTGGCCTTACTAGAGAGTTAAAAAGGGGCAATATTATGCTAGCATCTCAAGTTTTTATTTCCCTTTTAATGCATCCCAAAATTTTGTGCGAGTGCGATTGAGTGCGATTATTTAACTTATTGTCGATGAGTACTCCTAAGTCCTTCTCCAAGTTTGATGTCCCCAACTGTATCCCATTTATTTTGTATGGTGCTAGACCATTGGTACGACCAAAATACATTTTTCCACCCACAATGCATCATGACCACACCTATACTTTGCTGCTTCATTCTAAATACACATTGTTGCCTTCCTGGTGCCCAGGGGTGCCACAGATCTTCCAGGATCCTAGAAATTCCCCTGGCTGCTGAACTTTTAAGACTGTGCAGTGTGTAGCCTTACTGTTAGAAAGTGTAGATTGCATAACCGTATCAACCCATCTGTTTGTTTTGTATAATTTTTGTTATCTACCATCTGCAACAGACTATAAACCAGCACATTCTTGGTCTCTAGGATCATCAGAACTGTGCAGCATCGAAACATAATGAAATATATGATATATGTATAGTAATTAGCAGTTTGTCTATAAACCAACACTGAGAATTTCACAATTCCTGCAGGACGCTTTCAACAGCAGCAGAAGGAATGTTTTCCAATATATCCAAAGTATGAATAGAAATTGCACAGTAACTAACACCACCATTAGCCCAGCTGCATCAGTCATTCTATTTCTACATTTTCAGCTGTCATTGAGTAATAGGTAAACTCTTTTACTTTAAAGTATTATCGTAAAAAAACACAAAATCACCAGTCTATTGCTTTCCTGCTATATTTAAAGTTGCTGTATGTTATACTAGAATGCCAAAATAAATGACAGACTGCAATGCTTAGGTCTAGAATAACAGTAAAAGCCTACTAAACAATATTACTGACCGGCCATTTACGATGTCACTTTTATGGTTTCATAGTTCAGAAGTACCACGTTCAACTTTATTTGCACGGTAGCATGCATTGATGGTAATAACAAATTGGAGCTCTCTGTGCATTTTAATGTAATATGCAGACATTGACAAATGACCAATATGCAAATGACACAAGCTGGCTCATAATTCTACTGCTGACATACAGATTGGATGGAAGTTGAACTTAAATTGTAAGGCTAGTGGTTTTTAAATCACCACTTAACATGTGAAGTGACATTCAATGTCATTTAGTTCTGAAGGCTGTAAATTGAAGTGTTGAGACTAAAACACAGGAATAATGATAGCAAGATTGAAAGGTAGGACAGGACTGCAAAGAATAAAATGGAATAGAATACAAGAACATTAATTATTTTCAGAGCCTCTCGAACTTGGGTGCCCAATAGGTTGATCGTGATATACCGATAGATCGCGACCGCTTATTAGGTAGATCGCGGCCATATTGCCGTGTCCCATCAAATTCTGCTGCCGGCCGCTGGCCAACAGGGAAGCAGGGGAGGAGAGCGATGTCATGGCTTGGGGCGGCACCGGGTACAATGCATCCACGCACGCTGCTCGCCGCCCCTTCTCCTGCCAGAGCATTTCCTCAGCCTCCGCTGCTTATCTGCACTCCATCCAGCCGCGGCTGAAGGAGGGGAGACCAGGACGAGCCCCAGACACCGCCGCTGGAGCTGGAGGGAGGTAAGTGGCACCTATACCTAGCTACCTATACTGAAGGTACATATACCTGGCTACCTACCTACACTGAAGGCACATATACCTGGCTACCTACCTACACTGAAGGCACATATACCTGGCTACCTACACTGAAGGCACATATACCTGGCTACCTATATTGAAGGCATTTATACCTAACTACCTATACCTGGCTACCTATACCTAACTACCTACACCTCACTACCTATACTGTAAATGTTGTTAGATCTCCTGGACTCTGTAAATTTTAAAGTAGCTCACGAGCTGAAAAAGTGTGGGCACCCCTGCTCTAGAACATGTCCCCTCTTTTATTTCCTGATTGCCTTACATAGTTGGACTTTGCAAAGGCCTTAGATATTGTTCCCCACAACAGTTTGGTGCAAAAGTTAAGGATGCAAGGACTGAGGAATCTGTGTGCATGGATAAGGAACTGGCTAATGGACAGACAGCAAAGTGTTGTGGTCAATGGATCATATTCAAAATGGGTGTCTGCTGATCATATTCAAAATGGGTGACTGTGGTCCCACAGGGGTCGTTACTGGGTCCAGTGCTCTTCAATGTATTTATTTATGTCCTAACAGATGAAGTAGAAAGTAATGTTGCTGTTTTTGCAGATGATACACAGTTGTGCAGAATTATCAACACGCAGAAAGATTGTGACATATTGCAGAAGGGTCTGGATAAGATGGCTATATGGGCAAGTAAATAGCAGATGAAATTCAATGTTGAAAACCTTTGATTTGTGAATGCATGCATATCCATCCACAGCTAGGACATTCCTTTTCTGTACGTGTTTTTACATGGCCAAACCAGGATCAGTCAAAACCACGATCAGTCAAAACCAGGATCAGTCAGGGACGTGGGTGACAATTATACTCTTTGAACAGTATGTCATAGAACCCTATTGTTCCAGCTTTACCTTGGTGTATTTTTTTGCTTTGACAGTGGAAGGCTCAACTTTAGGCTGGGGTCTCTACAGACCAACAGGTCAAGGTCTACATATTTCTGACCATGCAGTGGCCTTATGACTGAATAAAGATGTATGTTATCTGAAATGCAATTATGTGTTCCTTTTGATTTTAACAAGTATCCTCTCCTCTGTAGAGACCCCAGACTGATGGTGATCCTTCTACTATCCAAGCTGGGTTTTTCTGTGAGGGGACATTGGGCACAGCCGGAAAGAAAATATGGAGTTGCATTGAGCTTCACTCTTTTTATATGTTATTAGTTTTCTACGTTTATTTTTAGCATATATTTTCTTTAGAAAAGTAAAAACACAAACACAAACACAACTGAAATCAATGTAGTTATAATGTATTACATTTATTAACATGAATTACAAATGGTCAGGTAATGTAAATCATTATTTCGGCACAGTATATGCATTTTTCTGTATTGGGCAAAACAAAACATAAAATAAACAAAATATATTAGAAAATAATTTAAACAAAAGATGTCAAATGAAAACATACATTTTACACTCTATACATAAAACTGCTACTGTTATTTCAGAATTCTTTAAACAGTTACAAAGTGATCAAATACAGAAACACAAGAAATAGTTATGCATGCTAAGCTTTTGATAGCAATCATAAAAGCCTGAAATATCTTATTCAAAAGAGTGATAGCATAATTAAGAAGGACATTTTATTTTGGCACCCATTTTTTACCTGCATTGTTAGATGCAGTACGGTGATGTATTGATTAATTATTTAACATCTGATTCATTATTTAACATCTAGCGCTGCTCTTATTGCAGCCACAGGCAAATCACATATGAACAAAAAAGGAAATCACATGACAGACTTTAGGATATAGAAAGAAAAACTGATTAAAGAAAAATACAAGCCAAAGATGGGTATGATTGGAGTAATGGGCGCTACATTTTACATATACAAGCATATTGGACCAACAAACATAATCCTCACTTAGGGCCAACATAATTCTCACTTTGGATCAACATAAATCTCACATAGGTCGTAATCTGAAACAGAATGGACATTCACAGTGATGGCCAAATTTGGCAATTTCAATAACGATTTTAATTTGTGCAACAGACAATAGGTGCAGTTGTCCAAAAAAAAAAAATGCATCCTGCCATACTGCATTGATCTTCTATATCTGATTTGAGAACCAATGCATGTTTTAGAGGATGTTGTGCTTATTAAGCCATATCTAAAATAAACAATCCTCACCGCCACTATGTGCATGGTTACTATTACTGCATTGCTTCCAGCAATAAGAGGAGATGTGTCTTTCTATTGCTTTATTCGGTTTGATTGGTAAAACTAACTTGTGAGGCATAACTGATTTTCTTACTGTTAATAGTGCTAGTAAATAAGTGTTTTTTTTTATGTAGAAAAGTAAAATGTTAAAAATATTACATCTTAAGTTGCTATATTCTTTCTATGGTTTTATCTATAAAAGTATTTTAAGATTTATAAAGTTAAGCCCTTTGCTGGTAATTTAAAGCAAACCTGTGCAATCCAGGTGAGAAACAATCAATTACTTTCCACGGTAGAGGGAAGCTTTTGGATTCTCCACTTCTAGACAACTGATGCAGAGCTGGGCCCTCGGGATGTTTGCGGCTGCGGTCCTGTCTGTGAATGGGCCGGACCCCTTGCACCTGTACAGTAGCATGGAGTCACATGGGTTTGGCGGAAGAAGCCAAGGCCAAGAGGCTCCATAATACTTGGCCACAGGCGTGAGGGGTCCTGTGCCTGCGTAGAGCAGCTACACTTGTTCACAGATGGGAGCGCTGCCATGTGCACCACTCAACAAAGCCCTTTTCAACGTGTTTTTGGGGGTCCCAGCGCTGGAACCAGATGGTGGAGAGGGACGGGGTAAGCCAGAGAGTCTTCCCCTCTACTTAGGTAAGGATATTATTCCCAGGATACACTTATCATTTGGTGCTCGGGCCTTTTCTTATGCAGCCCCTTACTCTATTGAACTCACTTCCACAGTCAGTGCAAGAGGCTCCTTCTCTGGACAGCATTAAGAAAAAGTTAAAAACCCACCTCTTTTCCCGAGCCTTTGAGATTGCAAAACGTAGGTCACAGCGCTTTGAATCCCGAGGGAGATATTATTGTTATTGTTACCCATTTGGAGCATTTTTTCCCCTTCAGGTGCACTTTAAAGGCTAAAAATGTTTAGGGTCCAAAATGCTAAAACATAGCACTGCCTGCGCTGTGCTCTAAATACTGAATTTATTATTTGATTATAAATACAATTTAAAATATTTGTGTTCAAAACATCTCAAAGTAAATATCTATCTACATAAGTTTACAACAGTCACATATCAATCACAATAAAGAAATGTATTGCTTAAACTCATCTAAACAAGATAATATAATTGTACAAATTCCTAAGCATTTATGAAATGCTTAGTTTACTGTATCAAACTGTCATGGAAGAAAGATTTAATACTTAACTTACAAAGATATGTAAATGCCTTTATTGTGCAGACAATTAACTATGCTTACTCGAAATATCTGCAAACCACTGTGCTAGAAAATGTTTTCTAAGATGTCGCATTCCACAAATTAATCATTTTCTCCCAAACTGAAGACACAAATATAAACAAATGCTCTATAAACTCAAGAAAAAACACAGAAAATTGGCCATTAAAAGTATATTTCAATGTATTACAATAAAAAAGGAATCTTAAATATTATGCATTTTACAATTCTCAAAGTCAATGAATTGAACTTCAATTTTATGGCGTGCCCAGACTGGTGATTTGCAATAATCTGAAATTGGAAGTGCTCCCTTAAAAAGGCTTGATTTATTAACAAAAATTCTTCTACCTGGTGGAAAGGGTTTGCATCCTCACCGAAATCACAGCTGTAGATAGTAGATAAAAAATTGAGATATGCTACGGGAGATGCCACAGAGGACACTGAAAACTAAGATACATTAGGGGGAAAACTAAAAGGCTGGAGCACACTCGAGGGGACACTAGACATCTAGTTAGGATACACAAGAGAGAATACTGGAACACTGGGGCAAGCCATGAAGAAGACATGGGCCTCCATTCATAAAAGTGAGTGCGGTAGTTCAGAGAAGGGTGGGAAATTACTGCTAGCGGTAAATGAGGGTTTTTGCAGTGCACTCATTAAAAAAAATTCAGAGTACGAGGGGATTGCGATAGTCGTTAAGTGTGCGGTAAGTGTGCGGTGTGGTGCGGAAAGCTGGCGGTATAATTTGCTGAGTGCTGTAGTTTGCCACTGACTTCCTAATGACAAGGTGCATGCTGGGTAGAAGTGGGCAGTTTTAGACACACGCGACTTATTTATTATAAAATATATATATATATATATATATATATATATATATATATATATATATACATATACATTATATATATATGTGTGTGTATATATATATATTCATTATTCTTATAAATGATCAAACTCTGTGTGATTTCTAAAAACCAGGGTGATATTACAACCACCCTTCCTCTCTGTATCCTTAAAAATTCCATAACATTAAGTTCAAAGGGCTCCATTTGTCACCTAAAATGCTACTGTGTAGAGCAAACTGGGCAGGTGTTTGTTGGCGATAACAACACGTTATTTATCACTTCCTTACTCCCCCCTTTTTTTCATGAATACACTTCATTCAATTAACAAGCTGACACATCATTGCATTCCAGCAGTTCTGGAGGTGTGTTTAGCTTCTAAGGGTAACAATGGTTAATTTGCATATATTCAGCAGTGATGCCCTGGGAGACATCTCAAGCTCCCACCAACATGAATTATCGCAAATTCTTTCTGTTTTAAGAAAACAAACTTTTGTTTTTCTTAGTATTTTAGTAAGGGGGCTTTTAGGACCATTGTAGCCCCTCACACACTCCAATGAGTTCTGGTTCACCATGAGCTTGCTGGTTAGTCTGTACAATTCATTCAGTTTACCGACACAAAGAACGTTTTTATTACCGCACTATTACCACAATAATTACTGCGGTAAAACATGAGTTAAATTTTATGAATCCACTATCAACAACATACCATGCGGTAATTTACCACTTCGGTGATAACACATGCGGTAATGCTTTATGAATCGAGGCCATTGTGAGATGGGCACTAAAATTCTGGGGAGAAATACTTTTCACAAACTGCAATCCTCCCTTAAGATACACCAAAGACATGTTTCTTGAGGTAGACTTAAAATGAACATGTCTTTAGTTGGATACTCCACAGCATTCATTATGCTTGGGAGGCAGCAAAGGACATTAATGACAAAGGGATGGAGCTACTGTTACAGTGCCTTAAAGATGAACTGTTGCGAAAATTTTAAACACCTACAAATGAGAAGTACATTTCTTCCACAGTAAAATGAGCCATAAATTACTTCTCGCCTATGTTGCTGTCACTTACAGTAGGTAGTAGAAATCTGACATTACCGTCAGGTGTTGGGCTAGTCCATCTCTTCATGGGGGATTCTCAGCATGGCCTTTATTCTTTATAAAGATATTCCCTGAAAATGATTAATACAAAGATGCTGTCCATTCTCCCTGCTCGCTGCACACCATTTTGGCAAATGGACAGAGCAACTGCCATTCACTAAGTGCTTTTAAAAATAAAGAAACCCCTGAGAACCCCCCTATGAGAAGATGGGCTAGTCTAAAATCTGTCGGTAATGTCAGATTTGTACTACTTACTGTAACTGACAGCAACATAGGAGAAAAGTAATTTATGGCTCATTTATCTTTGGGAGAAATGTACTTCTTATTTGTAAGTGTTTTAAATTTTAAGATTTTCATGATATTTCATCTTTAAGTGTCTGGGCAAGTACAGTCAAAGACTTCCTGGATGGTAACTAGCTGCTTCTATAGCTATAAACAGTTTGTCTATATACATGGCAAGCCACAATTCTGTAATCACAGCACTGACATTAGCATGTTGAGAAGTCAGATATTTTCAACAATTATGTTTTAAGAACTTCAACAACAAAGCACAAATATATGTTGGTATGCCTATGAAATAGAAACATCACAGAGGAAGATGCCTTGAGGACAAGGTCTATTTAGCTTGCTTGGCACTGTAATACCATATGTGTTCTGGAGTTCCTTATGGCAGAGTGCACGATCCTTGGTGGACTTTTTGTGTGTAGCTCAGGCTTTGAAAATGAACGTACACCACCACCATTTTTGTATTATTTTAAGGACTTGACTGGTCTTCCTACTATTTTATGTAATGTTTGGGGATATCACCCAACAGTAGTAAAAATTGTTGTCATTGGTACTGAACTATTTGTAGGAGCAATAGTTGGTGCCCAAGATGGATATGTGTGAAGATTGAACATTGGGATTGCCCAGGTTGATATGCAGAGCATTACCACAAGAACGCCTATTATATTAATACCAAGTCCGGCCTTTACCTGTAAAAAATTAAAAGTAGAAAAATATTTAATGTGTGTTACTGATAGAAAAAGAAATATATACAACACAATAATGTTTTCAAATACTGCACAGAAACCATCACACCTTTCCTACGCTGATACAGAGTTTACATCCAACAGTTACCAATCTTTTATGTTACTCATCCTACCAAATAAAAGCTCAGGAATCTGTGTCCATAGGCTGCGCCATTGTCAGGTGCTGAGTGAGCAGGCATGGGGCTGCAGCCTTTGCGATGCATGCAGACAATCTCCTAGGCGATAATATTCCATCTTTTCTTTAAAATAACATTTCAACACTTTAGCAATTGAAAAAGTAACAAAAAGTAGGTGAAGAACTTCTATCGAAATTACGTGAAGTATTTTTTTTTTTTTTATTGCTTGCTGGAGGTTTAAAAGGATTGCTATTGATAGGTGTGAAAATATCACCTAGGCAAAAACACAGGAGAAAAACTGAATTACATATCAGCCCCTGGCCCTTACTTAATTCACTTTGAGCCCGATCCGAAGTTTCCTCCTAGGTGAATTTTCATGTCTTATCAATAAAATACCTTTTAGCTTCAAGTAAGAAAATAATCAGGATAGTTGTGACAGTGGTTTTTCACATTCTTTTTGGTACTTTTTCAATTGCAGAGTGCTCAAAAATTATTTTAAGCAGAAAATGGAAAATTATCTCTGAGGGCATATTCACAGTGGGACGTTGAGTTGTAATGCGATGTTAAAGTCGCAACGCAACATTACAACACAATGCAAAAAAAAGGTGGTAATGCACATTAACGCTGCGTTACCATGGCATACAGTAGATACAGGGGAGCATGGAGTCAAGTAAAGTATGCCTCTCTGTATCTGTTAACGTCTGCATTTAGATGTAACGCACTACAAGCAGTGAGTTACCATAACGCAACATATACAACGCAACGTCAACGTCGCACTGTGAATGTTGCATAGGCTTAACATTACAGTGCGTTTTCCTGAATTAGAATTACTTTATAACGCAGTACAATAACGTCCCACTGTGAATGCGACCTTAGAAGAAAACTTACAAGAAAAAGTGATTTTGATCGGGCCATTTTTTTCATAAGTTTTTTTTCTTCATCTTCTTGTGTCTACCATTTACTTTAGCTGAATCCTTTGTATTTTTATTAACCTTTCATCTAAATTAGCAACACTAGGAGGTTCTTCTTTTAATGATTTCATAGCATGCATAAATGACTGTTTCCACAAGTGCCAATTCGTTGAGTTTTCCTGTATGCAAATTTGGATGGGGAAACACAGCCTAATAAAGTCAATATGCTGCCATCCAATTTGCATGCTGAAAAAAAAAATCAGATGGCATACTGCATTCTCTCAGATGCACCTCACATCTCAACTGTGCCAGAATCTAGCAAGACCCATGTCGGCACACAGTTGGAAAGGGCCCTCAGAGTGAAAGCAGGAAATTTGGGCGCTCGCTGATATTTATAAAGGCACCTATGGCAGCACCTAAAATTTTACTTTGCGGTGGATTGGCGTTGACGGGGGTGGTCAATTAAAGTTAGGCGTCGGTGTAGGGGGTGGTCAAGGTTAGGTGTGGAGGAAGTTAAAGGTTAGCCTGGGGGGTGGTTAAGGTAAGCCATGGGGGGGAAGATTAAGGTGAGGTTTTGGGGGTTGGAAGAATAAGGATAACCTTTGGGGGGTTAAGGTTAGGCATGGGTAGGGGTGGGTAAGGTTAGGCTTTCCGGGAAAGGTTCTGTGTAAAACTAGGGTTAGGTTTTGCTATAGTACAATATTGGTGAATATTACAAATATTTTACTAACGAAAAATACCACTGTAAAATGCTGATATTCTACTATTGGCTATTTTTTTTTTTTTTAATTTCATGCATGCCTTAGAGTGATTGATGCTACAGTGGCAAGACAAATACAGGTATGACTATAGGCTTAGATACTCATTAGTTTGAGATAAATCTGAGAGTTAGAGTTAAAGACATATGCAGCCTTTCTGCTCAGTTTTGGTTCGCAAAGCACTGTTTTAAGACACAAAATAAAAGCACAATTAGAAGACTGCATCCTACTACAGTGAAAAAAACATAGCAACTAGCAAGCAGATGAACCAATCTCATTGCCACATACAGTATTTAAAAATTAATGTTTGCAGGAAAGCGCATAAAGGAACTGATCTGAAAATGCCCAGGACTAGAAATGATCAATGAGATGGAACATCTGTTTCTTATATGCAAACGTAATAAAAATTGCTTGCAGCTTGGAACTGGGCCAACCAAATGCACTTCCTGCTGAATCTGATTTACATTTGCATGCAAGTATACTTTATTTTGATCTCAATGACCATCACTACCTAAGAAACTCCAAGCTGGATAAGATGCTATAAAGAAGCAAAAAGCTGTATGGATCTCATTAAAGAAATTGGCATGGGCCTGATTTAGATTGGATAAATGATTGAGGAAAGATCCCAACCGTGGATCTACGAAATAAACAGGTCATGTGCTTGCCAGCTGCCATTAGCAGGCTATAAATACATTATTGACCAGCAGGTATCTGAAGTTTTGTAGGGGTGAAATTACCTTTATTTTGTATGTCTATAAATGGCTGTTTGTTAGCACAGTATACACAATAAGAGCACACATGGTGACACTTGAGATTGTGGAATTAGTTGGCTGATATATATCCATGTGATGTTTTTTTCTAATTGGTGAGGGCCAGTACTAGCTACTAAACAGTTTATATTGCGCCGAGTCTACTGGACAATAGATGTTGTTTGGGCGAACCCCTATCCATTTTAAGAGCTGATTGCTTTGTAGAGGTCATGTGCTGGAAAATGCTTACCAACCATCCCTGCAAGATATGTACGGTATATATATATATATATATATATATATATATATATATATATATATATATACTGCGATGTGTGGTGTGGGTTCAGTTTTTTTCTGGTTGACGTTCATGGATAGATGTTTTTTTTTCACCCATATTAACTGTATAACTAAGTACAGTATCAATAAAATAAATAAGAAAATAAGTAACCTCTTTGCTCCCGCCCCCCAAACTTATTAATCCTATATACCCCATGCAAATTGTGAGGTCAGGAGAGCATATCCAATAAGGGTGGGCTTATGTCCCCTAATAATACCTACCCATATGCTTTTTAACATGTGGTTCAGTACAGAAGGCTCCCCCCCCCCTCCCCCACTTTCTGGGGCCAGATATGGGTTCATACATTAAAGGACTTACGAGGCCAGATTAATACAAAAAGTTAAATACCTGCTGTAGCGGTTCCCCCTAGCAACAGGGTTAAGACAGTTCATAGAAGAGACAGCAGGATTCCAATATTGTAAAAATCAGGCTCCTGCCTGGTTTATTTATGAAAATTAAACAGTTGCCAGTGAATACAAACAGTCCATCAAACAAAACAAAACTTAGCTCGGCTGAGCAACTACCTGTCTCACTCCAGTCCCTGACTGACTATACATAAACCGTAATGTAGCAAAACAACCAAGCAACATGGCAACTTACATTGTACATGCAGAGTTTTAGCCTTTTCTCCCATGTGAGAGCTCTGTTCCCTCCAGAGTACAGGAACCAAGTGAGCTCCTTCCTGGTCAGACTGGCTGACCTTTATTCAGCACCTGTGCTCCACCCTGCACAGGTGTAATACCTGGACTGGGCCAGGTGGCCAGGGAACCCACCCACACTTCCCTGGCCAGCTCCAGGACCCTTAACCGGCTTTTGAAAAAGCCAAATTAGCAAATTTTTTTTTCCTGGAGCTTTATTTGACCAAGCACCTTAAACGAGGTGCTACATACACACCATCCATAACCTTTCCTATAAGAGCCTGTGACACTCTGTCACACCTGCATTAACTTTTAAGGCACGGAGAACGCCGTCCGCGCCCTCTGTGCCGTTCCACCGGGTCCCCGCCGCTCAATAGCCCCCCGGGCCGGCTCCCGACCCCAAGGCCCGGGTCGGGCTCTACTGCCTCTCCCAAAATGGACGCTTGAGCTGGCCGCGGCTGCACAGTCCGCATAGCCGCGAGTGCGGCTGCGCAGCTCTAGGGCCAACCCCCCGATCCACGCTACTGTAGCCGCGGGCAGCTCAAGCGGCCATTTTGAGAAAGGCAGGAGAGCCGACCCGGGCCGTGGGGTCGGGAGCCGGCCCGGGGGCTATTGAGCGGCGAGGACCCGGCGGAACGGCACGGAGGGCGCGGACGGCGTCCTCGTGCCTTAAAAGTTAATGCAGGTATTTAACTTTTTTTGTTAATCTGGCCTCGTAAGTCCTTTAAGGTAGCCTATGTTGCTATCTTGTCACCCTCTCACTAAACAAATAGCCATTCCCTCTCAGGTAAAAAAGGTAAGGGAGTAATGGTATTTACACCTTACCTATTTTCCAAAAAAGGGCTAAAAGTAAAAAAAAAACAAAAAAAAAAACCCACAAACACTATGATACATTTAGAGACGTACAGAACTGGCTTTTTTTTCAAATCAAACATCTATTTAAAGAGGTTGGTTGTGAAAATAATGTATTGAATAAAATTGCTTTTTTTTACAATATTAATTTACAAATTATTTCGTTAGTGTTTGCCCACGCTGATTTACATTCTGAAATTTATGACAGATGGCAACATCTTTAGTCCTGCCAGATGCATCTCTGCAGAATGTTTGTAGGAATTCCAACGCCAGTGAAAACAATGCTGGGCTCAAAGAAAGCTCTGGGAGAAGAAGTGCTCATAGCTTAGCAGCCTAGGCTAAGCATTACTGGGAGGGCTGGGCTAGATACAGCAATATATACATATAGGAAGTGTTTCTGATGCTGAAACCAGGTAAAACTGGGCATACTAAATAATTTATGCCATTCTACTACCGTATATGTTACTACAGTGCCACTTCTGTTTAATATTTTCTTGTTGTCTTCTGTTTTCTTCTGTGATAGTCTTGTTTGATTGGAGAACGCTGCTGTTCACTGCAATCCCAGGAAATCACTGGGAAATTCCATAACCGTATATTTAAATTTTTCACCAGGACTTTCCATTGGCCTGGACCAACAAGAATCCAGAACAGCAAATTCAGACAAGCCCTATTGCATCTACTGGATCCTATTTGTATTTTTACAAGGGTTTTTTGTAATTTGTTGCTAAGGATTCCTATTTATTTCTTATTTAAACAGACCAAAATTCAACTATGCCAATACTGGACTTGCTAGTTATGTGCTGTGTGCACTGACAGTGTTCTCAAGCTACAATATTATCAATGATGATAAGAACAGAATAAAAAGATTTTTTAGAAAATATAAGTAGACTGTGACGATTTTAACCAATTAGCAGTACTTTTGCACTATAGCTCTTTTGTGCTGTAAATGGCTCTTGCCCTGCAATTCATGTTTGCATTTTGTTACATTTTGCATTTGTTTCATTTTACAAAATATTTGCATTACTTGCATTTGTGCACCATTTAATAGCACTTTTGCACTGTAGCACCTTTTTTTAAACGCTCCTGGATATAAACATTTCTGATTGATTATGTACTAGGAATGATTCATATGATATTAAATTAGTTTAATTGGTTCTTTTGGTTGTATGAACTCATTGACTCAATTATAATGGTGGTCCTCCCATTTTTTGCATTTTAGATTTTTTTTTATTGTTTTTACTGGATATGTCCTTGCATAAAATTGATATATTGATTTGCAAATATTAGCTTGGGTTTCTTTTGCTTTATGCAAATATAATGCAAATAATATACAAATTTAGTGTTTTCCCGTGGATGACTGTTGACACAAGGCATCCAGATCTTTATGTAATACTCATACTGTGAAATTCTTAAAATCTAAAATATAATAGGTATGCTATTTAATACATTTGCTATTGCCATTCTTCTAGTAAAAGTCAAAATTATTTTATTCTATGAACTTAGTGTTTTGGAATGATTATTTATCTCAGTGTACCTTTTGTCATGATACTGTGATTGTATCAGCTGGATCATCTGCTGACTGAAAGATGATTGTCACACCCAACAAAAGATAATTTTCAGACAAAAATGAGTAAGTATTGAAGATTAGAGCACAGTAGAGTAATATTTAATTGTTTGTGTATTTGCTCTGGTAATTGTAATGTGAAAGGTCTGTCTATCAGTAGTCAACAATTTAATTACCGTATACTATTATTATTTAGTATTTATATAGCGTTAGCATCTTCCACAGTGCTTTACAGCGTATAAAGTCATGTCACTAACTGTCGCTCAGAAGAGCTCACAAGCTAATTCCTATCATCATATGTCCATCGTAGTCTAGGGTTAATTCAGTGGGAAGCCAATGAAGTTATCTGTATGTTTTTGGTATGTAGGAGGAGACCTGAGTGCCTGGAGACACCCACACAGACACAGGGAGAACATACAAACTCGGTGCAGAACGTGCCCTGGCTGGGATTCTAACCATGGACCCAGTGCTGCAAGGTGAGAGTGCTATCCACTATGCCACCAAATGGCCACTATAAAAAAACACTATACAGTACAACAAATAAATAAATATAGAAAAAAACACACTGTACCCTATAAAAAGTATAGAAAAAAACTTTGCAAAATAAAGCACAATATTCATTGCAATATACATACTAATAACTGTTTTAATAAATATTTCCAGTTTCTACCTACCATATCTATAACTTGTAGATGGCCATATGAGAATACAATAGCATTTGGTGGATTTGATACAGGAAGTAAAAAGGAAAAGGAAGTGCAGAGCGTTGTAGGGATGAGAATATAGAGTGGGTTCACATATATTGCTTCAGCCTGTGGAATAAATAAATATTGATTGTGTTATATTAGTATTTAATATAGTTATCAAGAAGATAATTAGTAACAAGTAACAAAGATAAAATCAAATTAAAAATACATTAAAAAAATGTTTTACTATAGTTATTAATCCCTTGTAACCACCCTTCACCTTACCAAAATAAAACATTTGTAAAACAAACAAAGTGACAGCATAAAAAAAAAACATAAATTGTAAGGGCTCATAAATTAAGGACTCAGCTTTTTTACTATGTACCGTATGTCAAAAGGGTATATTACTATTATATGGTTGAAAATAAGGGCATTTAATTATTGATCGGGTACAAAAGACACAAAACAGACAAAATACACCTATATTTCCAAATAATATCCTGTTGCCATACATTGTACTAGGGGCATAATTTAAACATAATAACTGGGACAAAAGGCCAAATAAAATGTGTGGGTTTTATTTACAGTAGCATTGTTTATTTTAAAACTTTGTGGGATGGAATTGGAGAAATAGTGTATTTTTTCCTTGTTTTTCTTTTAACCATTTACCGGCAACCTAGCGTATTAAAACGTCATGCTTTTGCCTGTTAATGGCAACATGACATTTTAATACATTGCGCGTTCCCGCCACCGCTCCGCACGTGTGCGCTCCGCTACCGCCGCCGTTTACGTCGGGTTCCCGTGCTGGGTGGTCTACCCAATCGCACTGCCTGGAGTGAATGGACGCCATTCATAAAACAGGAAACTGTTAAAGTTTAATAAAGAGTAAAAAAAAAAAAGTGATCACTTCCTATATAGGAGAGTGTGCACTAGCGCCATCTTGTGGCCAAAAAGTATATTACACATACAAAGCACATACATATGCAAGTACATACACACTATTAATAAAATTAATAAAATTACACTTACAACCCCCCCCCCCCCCCCAAAAAAAAAACACTTGTAAAAAAAAAAATCAGCTTAAAATAAATAAATAAATAGTTGCCTTAGGGACTCAGCTTTTTTAATCTATTTTTTTTATGGGGGAAAATGATTTTAATTTATTATATAGGGGCAGAACCCCCCCCCCCCCAGAAAAATAACACCTATATTTCAAAATAATATATTGTCGCCATACATTGTGATAGGGACATAATTTAAATGGTTTAATAAACGGGACAACTGGGCAAATAAAATGTGTTTGGTTTATCCACAGGAGAATGTTTAATTTTAAAACTATAATGGCTGAAAACTGAGAAATAATGATTTTTTTTCATTTTTTTGTTTTTTTTTTCCATTAAAATGCATTTAGAATAAAAAAATTCTTAGCAAAATGTAATACCCACAAAAAGCCTAATTGGTGGCGAAAAAAAACGAGGTATAGATCATTTTCTTGTGATAAGTAGTAATAAATTTATTAGGGAATAAAAGGGAGGAGCACTGACAAGTGAAAATTGCTCTAGTCCGTTAGAGTAAAAACCCTTGGGGGTGAACTGGTGAAAGTAACTACTGAAAATAAGTATAACCCCCAAAAAGCCTAATTTGTGGCAAAAAAAAATAATTTAGGTCATTTAGGTGGGATGAGTAGTTATAATGTTATTGGAGAATCAATAGTAAATTAAATGTGAAAATTGTATGCATCCTTATGGTGAAAACTACCCATGGGCTGAAGTGGATAAAAAAATCCAGTTTGTTTACTAGCACTTTGAAAATAAGTTCTCATTGTGGGTGCTAATTATGACCCTTGAGACTGTATTCTAAACAGCAGCAGTGTAGTGTCTAGTGTTGTGTAGCTTTTAGCTTCAGTTTCGTTCACTATACCACATACACCTAGGGGCTCAAATACAACGCGACGAACCAATGGGAAATTATACCAAATGCTTTTCTGCTTAGTTGCAGAAAGCGTTTGGCTATGGCAAAACTAGACACTAGTGGCCTGCCATTTGAAATGGCCATTAAGACTTTATTCTAAACAGCAGCAGTGTAGCTTTGTACTGTGGTGTAGCTTCTAGCGTCAGTTACATTCACGGTTTCATATTTTCTTAAAGGTTCAAAACTTGACATGATGATGAACCAATGGGAAATCATGCCCAACACTTTTCTGCTTAGTTGCAGAAGAGTGTTTGGGTACAGCAAAAGTAGATGGAAGAAGTCGGCTTAAGACTTTATTCTAAACAGCAGCCATGACAAATCTGCTTGGTTGAGCTAAAAAACAAACAAACAGAACTAATGACTTTTTAGTGCTAGAACCCTATCAGAAGCCTTTTGCAGTTAGATAAAGGGCTTTGACTTATTTATTTATGGCCTATTTACTTTTCAGGAAATGGGAATGGGGAATGAGTTCAACAAGCTGTTCAATAAGATAATTTGCATAAATAACAATATCCACACCATTAAATAGATTTCTGTGATTTCTTCCTGCATCTAGTTTCTGACAGATTAAATCTGCCACCCATCAGTGATTTAGATGGAAGCAAGCTGAAATAAGGTTTGCCATTCCATCTTTGTATGGATGGGTTGTGGAAATCTGTTATTATGGCTGTGTACACAGTATCTGAAATGTAATCATTTGTACTTTACTACTTCAGAATTCTTTCCACTATCATAAATATATTTTTACTCACAAGTGGTGCCAATATAGGTAGGAATATGGTGATTGTTGCAGGATTGCTGGCAACTTCAGTCACAGATGTTACAATTAGAGATGCAATGAGAATCACAGACCAAATGGGCAGTGAGCCAAGTGGGCTCATTCTATTTCCTATCCACTGTGACAATCCTGAGACCTGTGAAGAGAATATAATAATTTACTAAAGCCTTGTTCCGCATGTGTACATAGTGTCTGATGTACAGGAATGTACAGGAATATTGATATATTGACAATACTGCACTACATCATGAATTTTAGTCTTCTTTAATGACCTGCCCCAATACACCTGAACAGATTCGGGCTGCACAGTGCATGGCAAAGCATGTGGCAACATACTGGTGTACAACACATGAGTGTTGATGGCAGGAACAGGCCCTTAATGCCCTTACATATGCTAGATTAAAGTTGGCTGATAGCGACTGCATCTTCTGATTATCCGGCATGTGTACAGTAGCCACCAGTCCCCGACCGTTGCCCAGCCAAACGATCCGCCAGGTGGATCAACTCGGCCAAGCAATGGCTGATACCTTTGTGCTTGACACTCACCCCGTCCACCTTGTGATGTCATGTCGGCAAAGCCCAGTTGGCCCTCCTCCCCTGCCCGAATTGCAACAGAATACATTGTCAGCCTATTGACTGACTACGCACTTGTACAGCCTCGATCCAGCATTGTCGCCTGAGGGATTCCGATCCCGGTGGAGCAACATCAATCTACTGGATATGAATATATAAATTCAGCGCAGGTCTATAGTAATACAGCTTTCGTCATTCTCTGGCATACAGGATCTTCGAACAAAAAGGTAAAGAAGCAAGGCTTACCAGATTCCATCAACCCACATTATAAGGTTGTAAACGAGTTTGATAGATGGTCCGTAGAACTTTCAAATGGTGTCGTTTTACCAGCGATGTTGCACACCATGTTGCATGGTGTGCAACATCGCTGGTGAAACGACACCATTTGAAAGTTCTGCGGACCATCTATCAAACTCGTTTACAACCTTATAATGTGGGTTGTTGGAATCTGGTAAGCCTTGCTTCTTTACCTTTTTGTTCGAAGATCCTGTATGCCAGAGAATGACGAAAGCTGTATTACTATAGACCTGCGCTGACTTTATATATTCATTGCTTGTGTGGACTTTTGGACATTGTCCTTCTCGGCTGCGGTCGCCTTCTGCCTTGGCGCTGACACTTGTTGTTTATTTTAATCTACTGGATATGATATAAAGATATCTGGGTATATTGTTTTAATTTTCACCCACTTTTATGCAGTTTATGACATTTATTCTGTATGCATTATATGTTAATTTAAAAAGAGTAAATTAAGTCAAATGATGTTAAAGCTGTACCAGATCACCAGATGCTATCCCAGCACAGATGGAGCAGGTGGATGAGGTTAAAGTGAATCCAAGATGAAAAACTAACTATAACTAGTAACTTGTCTATATATATATCTTATCTAACGTTTAGATAGTTTACGCAGCAAATCTAGCTGCAAACAGCTTTAATAGAATATGATTATTTCTTACTGTGATACAATGACAGCAGCCATGTTCTGTGTAAACAATACACAGAGGCAGGCTTATCTGCATCTTGAGCAAAAAACCTAATCCCCCTCCTCCTCCCTCCTCCCCTCTGCCACTGAAATCTCTATACCTCCTGCCCAGACTGAGCTCCCATGAGCCCTTGCTACTGTCTGAAAATGCCTTGGCTCACTGAAAACCTGTGGGCGTGGCTTGTTTAGTTTATAGGGAATTAGAGTATTAAAACAAAAACAAAAAAAGTATTTGGTTTGAGGAATGCCCTATAAACAATAGGAAAGGAACACAATTATGCAATTAGTAAAAGTTCATCTCGGATCCACTTTAAAGAAGTGCTTCATGGGGTTCCTTTGGACTCAGCTCTAGCTTTTAGCCATTTTCATAGGGAACAGAGACAGCTGTGAAATAGATTTTACTATGAGGTTAAGAGTTTTTATTACTGTTCCTCATTTTTTTTACTGATGAAATCTGGACTCATTTTACATTTTCATTATAGGTCCTGCTGTTGTTGGGACAAAAAGGGTGTACAATTCTCCGTAACACAGAGAGCAACAACACCCTGGAATGTTCCCACTGCACTCTATGCAAAACTAAAAATGTTTTGGCTGCTATTGGTTTGCAAAGGCATATCAAATGAGGGGAAATAATCTGGACTTAATTGCTGTCACATCTTACTAATTATAATGTCACTTACATACACCGGCCTCAATACATTGACAATAAACATTATAAAATGATTACCTCACATCCTTCTGCCAAAGCAAACCCACCGCCAACAAGGATCGCAATATCCCAAGGCATACAGGCTTGAAATTCTTTCCATGTAATGAGTGGTGCATAATCAAAAGTGTCTGTGATATAAATTAAACCTGGTTAGTTACAACAATGAAAAAAACCCTTTTTGTGAAGAGAGGGATATTTAGAGTTCACTTATGGAGCTTTGGAGAGTGTTCTTCCGACTGAGGTCGGTGTTCAGCTTTTGTGTAGCCCAACTCCAGTCTTCAAGGGCCAAGATCCTCACACATTTTTGGCACAGCCCTATTTTATTGGTGGGACTTAATCAGGATAGGTGTGTATCATAAAGTAGAACACATTTGCTATTTATCTGTCCGTCCTAAACACTGGCATGGATATGACCCTGGAGGACTGGAGTTGGGCATCCCTGGTGTAGCTGAACTCTAGGTATAGCCCAGTGTTTTTTGGCCTTGGTAGTTCAGATGAGCGTCGTTCTGCAATGGTGGTTTGGCTGCATACAGGGCTACAGTAATGATATCTCGACTATACTGTAGCCAAGGACTGCGAGGTTAATTTGGGTGCTATTGGTTCAGCTGTGCATAGAGTTCATTTGGGTGCCAGAAATTGTGGTAGGTACTCAGCTGTTTCCAGCTCGATTATGCAATATCACTGTCTGACACCCCTCTTACAGACTATAGCAGATTCTATTTAGACCAAAGACACTAACCTTATGTTATCAACATTTGCATGATCTTGTTTTGTTGTAAGCTCCTTGTGTCCCACCTTGTATGTTAGCCCATTTATATACTGTGCAGCTCTGCGTAATATGCTGGCACTTTATAAATATAATAAATAATAATAAATAAAAAATAGAAGCTAGTGAGATATATACCCCTTTTATTTCTTTGCACAGTGCCATATTTCACAAAGAAAATGTATCAGTCTCTATGGGTGAATGGAACTTAAATGAAGGATTTCATTGAAGAGATAATTGAGAGGGATCTCAGCTTGATTTCATTGCACCATACCCTGCAAACACTTTAGCAACCTTGGAGATGACAGGTATAATTGGTTGATGTATGACGGTTACCATTGCAACTTTATAATATATATATATATATATAAAGCATTTGAACAAGCCACATTGCCCAGGCACACTTGTGATCATTCTAGTGTTTTTTGACCTGATCTCTCTCCAGTGCAGTTTCTAGGCTAAAATGCACCCAGGGCGAGTGTGTAAAAATTGGGCCCCCCCCCCCCCAAGCAAGGTATGGGTGCCCGCAGTATAGGTTAGCCAGGTCTAGTTGCACTTAGTATAGGTCCCCCCAGTATAGGTAGCCAAGAATAGGTACCCCAGTATAGGTAGCCAGGCATAGGTGAGCCAGTATAGTTGCCCCCGCTATAGGTTAGCCAGGTAGGTGCCTCCAGTATAGGTAGCCAGTATAGTTGCCCCCAGTATAGGTTAGATAGGCAGGCGCCCCCGGTATAAGTTAGATAGGTAGGTGCCCCAGTACAGGTTAGCTAGGTGGGTGCCTCTAATATAGGTAGCCAGAATAGTTACCCCCAGCATAGGTTAGATAGGTAGGTGCCCCCCAGTATAGGTTAGATGGGTAGCTGCCCCCCAGTATAGGTTAGATTAGGTAGGTGCCCCCGAGTATAGGTTAGATTAGGTAGCTGCCCCCCAGCGTAGGTTAGATTAAGTAGGTGCCCCCAGGGTAGGTTAGATTAGGTAGGTGCCTCTCAGTGTAGGTTAGATTAGGTAGGTGCCCCCCAGTATAGGTTAGATAGGTAGCTGCCCCCCAGCGTAGGTTAGATTAGGTAGCTGCCCCCAGTGTAGGTTAGATTAGGTAGGTGCCCCCCAGGGTAGGTTAGATTAGGTAGGTGCCCCCCAGTGTAGGTTAGATTAGGTAGGTGCCCCCCAGTATAGGTTAGATAGGTAGCTGCCCCCCATCGTAGGTTAGATTAGGTAGCTGCCCCCCAGTGTAGGTTAGATTAGGTAGGTGCCCCCCAGGGTAGGGTAGATAGGTAGCTGTCCCCCATAATGGAGGGGGGATCCGGAGCCGCGGGGAGGGCAGCCCGACCTCTCCCTCCCTCTCCTGGGCCGCTCTCTGTGCTCCCCCCTCAGATGCAGAGCGCAGCAGCAGCCAGGGAGGGAGCGCTGTATACAACATACCTCCCTGCGTTCTAAGCGCTGCTCTCTCACCGCCGGTCTCTTCCTCTCTGCCGCCTTTACGATGATACACACGCTGGTTCCGGCTAAACAGAAACCAGCGTGTGTATCATCGTATAGGCGACAGAGAGGAAGAGACCGGCGGCGAGAGAGCAGCGCTTGGAACGCAGGGAGGTATGTTGTATACAGCGCTCCCTCCCTGGCTGCTGCTGCGCTCTGCATCTGAGGGGGGAGCACGGAGGGCGGCCCAGGAGAGGGAGGGAGAGGTCGGGCTGCCCTCCCCGCGGCTCCGGCTCCCCCCTCCATTTCAGCGCCCACCTCCCAACAGCGCCCCGGGCGGCGGCACGGGCCACACGGCCCTAGAAACGGGCGTGTCTCTCTCCATATGTTCCACAAGGAGTTGCTGGGTAAGTTGCGGTTCATATGGTTCTGGTGGTGATACTTTATATTCCCCTACTTATAATTTGTCCCTTTGGATATGTAATTCAGGGCCCGGATTTTGCCTCCACCCAAATTACAGAGATTTAATAGAAACTCCCCCAGTGTCTCTATAGCCATAATTAAAGTTACGGTCTATGGCGGCCCCCAAATCAGGTGCTATATGGTGCCGTGCAGGTGCCGAGATGACCTGACTCGTAAAACTGCAGTGCTTTATGTCAGCTTTTACTGAGATGGCGAGGTTGGCAGGGAATACTCTATACTACTGAGTTTTGGTCTATTTAATCTGTCTAATAAATGTGCCATTGCTGTAAAACAATGTGTGGTGGCCATACATGGTACAATTTTTCATTTGTTTTCGATTAGATTATTTAGTTTGATTATTCCGTTAGATCGAATATAAAGATTTTTCCAGCATGTCCGATCTGATTTTTCTCGAAAAAACGGGATAATCGTTCGAATTTCTTGATCGAAATTTTTATTTTTTTTACTTTCATTCGATTCGATCATTTAGATCGAAAAAACGGGATAATCGAATGGTTTTTTTGTACCGTGTATGGCCACCATAAGATTGTAAAAAAACAACAATAAATGCTATTTCCTGCTTTATGCAGATTTATAAATCAATGACCTTTATTCAATTCACTTCTTCTCCCAAGTTTTCTCCTAGGTGACATTTTCACAACTTACCAATAACTTTAAGCCTTCTCAGCCACCAGCAAGAAAGAAAACCCTTTTGATAATAACAGTCGTCAGTACTTTAAACTTACCTTTTGGTACTTTTTAAATTGCAGGTTGCTGAAAAAAAATATCATCTAGGAGGAAATTTAGGAGAATGTAAATAAGGCTCAGTGGCCCATGTGCAATTCCCTTTTTCTCCTGAGTTGTCTCCTAGATGATATTTTCACAACTTGTCATAAAATGCCTTTTATGCAACCAGCAAGCAAAAAAAAAAAAATACTCAAAACAACTTTTGGGTACTTTTTCAATTGTAAAATGCTGAAAATGTAGTTTAAAGAGAAGATGAAAATTATCTCCTAGGATATAACTCAAGTGAAAAATATGAATTGCATATAGGCCAGTGAAAGAGGGAATAATTCTAGGCATCTTTTACACCGAGCCATTTACTGTTGTCATAGTTTTCTACAACTTTACTAATATTAGCTGCAAACTGAAGCTATTATTTAATGGCATTCAGTTACAAAATGACATTTTTGTTATGATATTGTTTGTACTAATGTCAAGGAGCCATAAAACATAGTAATCATTTTACACAAAAAGCATGTACCTATTCAGAAAGAAAAATATGCAACTACTTCATATCTGTCTATAAAGAGTGTGAAACAATGTGAGCTGACATTGTAGAACAATGGTTAGCTGATAGTACGATAAACATTTTCTGCATTGTCCCCCTTTTTTGTTGCATTGTGATTGCTGTAAATATATATATAAGGCAAAGACAAAAAGAAACATGGCAGCATGAGTTGACTTGTGTATGAATCATAGGGATGCAATAGATGTAAATGATCTCAAATCATTACAAAAGGAGAAGCAAGCTGTGTGTAATGGTGACACAAGCTGACAGTCTGTTCATGGAAGCAGTAGATTTGGGCGCATGAGACAAGTGGACAAAAAGGGCGCCCCATTCACTTCCATTATAAATATCGTTTAATGGGCGCTGAACAGGGAAAAAAAGGCGCCGGTGATTATTAACGTTTTAACAAACGGCGCCCGGAGATTTTTCAGGATTTATAACGGCGCCCGGAGATTTTTAAGGATTTATAACGGCGCCCGGAGATTTTTAAGGATTTATAACTATGTTTGTGATGATTTAAGTTTACAAAATGAGCCCGTGACGAATAACGTTTATGAAGATACTAAATCACTATTTCTAAAACATTTCTAAAACATTATTATCCACCCAAAAAAATAATTTACATTTTTTTCTTTACATTTTTTATTTATTAATGTCTGTAAAACATTATATCCATAGGGGGTTTTAGGTTTAGGCACCAACAGGGGGGTCTTAGGTTTAGGCACCAACAGGGGGGTCTTAGGTTTAGGCACCAACTGGGGGGTCTTAGGTTTAGGCACCAACTGGGGGGTCTTAGGTTTAGGCACCAACAGGGGGGTATTAGGTTTAGACACCAACTGGGGGGTCTTAGGTTTAGGCACCAACTGGGGGTCTTAGGTTTAGGCACCAACAGGGGGGGTCTTAGGTTTAGGCACCAACAGGGGGGTCTTAGGTTTAGGCACCAACTGGGGGGTCTTAGGTTTAGGCACCAACTGGGGGGTCTTAGGTTTAGGCACCAACAGGGGGGTCTTAGGTTTAGGCACCAACAGGGGGTCTAGGGGTTAGGGATAGGTACAGGGAGGGTTTTTAATAAACGTAAATATAAGTTTCACTTTACAAACAGGGAAGATTAACGTTTTAAGAATTGCCGATCTCATACACATTATTTAGTGATTTATAAATTCTTAAAACACTATTTATAAACGAAATTCTACACAATATTTCTATAAACGATATTTCCATTTATCGTTTATACCACGCGCCCTTTTTTCCCGACGCCCTTTTCGTACGTACGCGTGTTCATTGCACAGTTTTCAACACAATACTCAACTGATTTTGCCGTCAGATTTTCTTTTCAAGGGATATGCAGGAACAATAAAGAAGAGAAGACCCAGCATTAAGGCAGCGGTAGAGTCAGTGGCATAACCACGGTAGCTAAAACACAGGAATAAAACAAATTACAATTGGCTCATGGTTAGACACTCCCACAAAAGATAAAGTCTAAATGATAAAAAAAAGTTCAAGGTCCTTTAAAAAGGTCTTTTAAAATGAAATGTAACACCTTCCCAGGTAACAAATTTGGTGACAATAACATGTTTAATTTAATAACATGCTTTGCAGTTAACTTGGAAAGTCAGTACCGCGATCTTTCCGCAAAATTGGAATTCAGCAATTCAAACCATACCTAACGTAATTAAAATATGTATTTGTTTATGCTGACGTTTTCTGCAGTGCTTTACAGCATATTGAATTATTTATGTCATTATCAGGTATGGTCGGAAAATTCAGCGGAATTATTAATTCCGTGATTCCGGCCGGAATTAGCTAATTCCGACTCCGGTGGTCGGAACGGAATTCCTATACCTCTTAAACGGAATTCCGCGGAAATTATATAATTCCGACAAAATTTTCCGATATAACCCCCAAAAAAATTCTCTCTCTCTCTCTCTCTCTCTCTCTCTCTCTCCCTCTCTCCCTCTCTCCCTCTCTCCCTCTCTCCCTCCCTCCCTCCACTACATGCTAAAGCTCGCTAAAGCATGCTTATATACCATAGCATATCTATTGAATTGATCATAATGGTAGTATGGTACATGCTACGCCAGCTTTAGCATGTAGAGGTGGGACAAGGTCCTTCAGCACCCAAGGCTGAGACAGCAAAGTGCGCCCCCCCATCCCTCCCACCCCAGCCGTCACACACTGATTGCTATTACACTAAGAGGTGCCCCAGGGCCCCCAACCCCCCCAACACCTTAATCTCTACTTATCTGGCTTGCAGTCACTGCCATGTATCACCTTTTCTTATTTCTTTCTGCTTCAAACACAATTGGGAATGACAGCTGAATGAATTGTGCACCCCCTCCTACACTGCGCCCTGAGGCTGGAGCCTCTCCAGCCTCTGCCTCGGCCCGGCCCTGAGTGTGGTTGATGGTCTAGGGGGTAAGACAGATACCTACTACCATGCAGTGTGGTTCATGGTCTAGAGGGTAAGACAGATACCTACTACCCACTGTGTCCTGGGTTCAAATCCCAGCTATGGAATATAAGCATGCTTTTCAAAAAGTACAAATCCTTATTCATGCTACTTTTTCTATTGAATTGATCATAATGGTAGTATGGTTTATGCTAGGTGAGCTTTAGCATGTAGTATGGTTCATGGTCTAGAGGGTAAGACAGATACCTACTACCCACTGTGTCCTGGGTTCAAATCCCAGCTATGGTATATAAGCTGTTTTGAAAATCTGCAATTCCCTAATTGATGATATAAGAGGATGGATGGATGTCGAGAGAGAGAGAGAGAGAGAGAGACAGAGAGAGAGAGAGAGAGAGAGAGAGGGAGAGATTTTAAAATTTTTCCGACGGAATTCCGTATACGTCGGAATTCCGCGGAACAGCTCGGTATACCGTCGGAATGAAACGGTAGCGGAATTTCGGTATGACGGTATGCGGAATTGTCCCGGAAACGGACTCTTCCGACCATGCCTGGTCATTATCTGTCCCTGGAAGGAGCTCACATTCTGATGTCCCTACCATAGTAAGTTATAATTTTCTCATGACGTTCTAGGCCCCTTCTAGGGGGAAGGCTGTAAACTCATGTAGAGCTAACTTGAGGAAAGGTAAATTTTCTACCAACTGAATCTTATTTGTATAGTAATACAGATGATGTATTATTAAAACATCAGTCATGATGTCACAGGGGTGTACATATTTTAACGTCGCTGGTGAGCTGGGCGCAGGCTAAGCTGAATGACTGCTCACCCTGCTGCCACTCTAATTTACAGTGGCGTTAAATACTATTCCCCCTCTGAGTTGTAGTTGTAGCAGTTACTTGATCTGCATAAATAACAAAGGCCTCGATTCATCAACACTTAGCAAATTTGTTAACAACAGTTTGGTAAAATACTGAATTTGTTAACTTCATTTCAGGATTCATCAAAGTTATCTACAGCTGTTAGCGAACATTCGTTAACGATTCTGTAACGATTCGCTAAAACGAAAGAAAGTGCAATTCATGAAAAAGAAAGTGGGCGTGGTTTAGCGTTACATTTAGGATTAGTTATCTCCTTCACTGCTCTGTCGTTATTCCTGTCAGATCATTGCTGACAGAGAAGGTGGAGCCATTTGAAGTGGTTATGTATCAGCTGAGAGTGATTCAAAGGCGCAGAAGGGCAAGAATAAGGTCTGCAACCATATAAATTTGTAAGAGAATAGATTTATTTGCTATAACACGACATCTGCATTTCTCTTGAATCATCTTGTAAGAGAACACAGGCAGTGCCAGGGTTAACTAATTTTGCTAGCTGCACTATAATTTTTTAGAAAAGGCTCCTATCAAATTGTGGGATTGTCCCAACCACTTCCAGAATCCTGGTCCAGGTGTTAAGCCCTATTCAGAATGTTGCTACGTAGTGCTCAAAGGACTGCCTTTTACCCACAATTCCATGGGAATCTTATGGCCTTGTGTTAAATTACTGCTGTAAAATGGAAATATCGACACGTTACCGAATGTTTACCGAATTGTTATCGAATTCACACCGAATGCCGAAAAACCTTGTTGAATACAACTAGAAATCGCTAAACTTCGAATTCGGTAATTTAACAAACTGGAAAAAGTTATCCCAAAGACAATGATGAATCGAGGCCAAAGTTCACAGTAACACAGTTCTAGGAATCATGGTTGCAATAATGTAATTATACTTACTTAGGAAAAAGGGTCGACCATCCAGGGATAAATCCTGGATCCCTTGTAAACCACAGCAACGCCATTAGTAGAAAAAGAATGAAGGTCATGATCTCCTGATAGCTATAAGCAAAGTTTACAATATTTATGTTCCTGATATGATTAATGCAACTATGAATATTACCATATGTGTTTATACGAAAGATTACCTAAGAGGGCCAAGTTTTTTGTACTCATCCAAGATTACTTTTGCTGAAGCCTTTTCTCGTTCTGTTTTTTCTTTGCCGCATTTAAACATTTCTTTAACACTTAAATAAAGCATAAACGCATTAGGGTATAAAGTCAATGAAGTAATGTGAATTACAGAATTTGTCATGTAAATGGTAAATAAATATCTACTTTTAGCAATTGTGTATTTACAGTTATTTAAATTGAAAAAAGACATACGTCCATCGAGTTCAACCGAAAATAAACAACACCAAGGCGAAAAACCCTTACAAGGCATTATCTAATTAGCCCCAAAAGGGAAAGAAATTCCTTCCGGACTCCAGATGGCAATCAGATAAAATCCCTGAATCAACACCACCGGGCATTACCTAGTAATTATAGCCATGGATGTCTTCCAAAGCAAGGAAAGCATCTAAGCCCCCTTTAAATGCAGATATAGAATTTCACCGAGAATTAACTAATGGTACTGACAAATGCTATGTTAGGGTTGAAATATTTAAATTCACATTAAACGCAGTGCAATTGTAAAAAATATAGTTCAGTATTGAACCTAAATTATTCATTATGATTACAGAACTGGAAGTATTGTAAGAATTAACAAGTACATATATAAGATATGGGAGAAGTGTTCACCAGATGAAAACAGAAGAATGGATTCCAGTAGTTGAGTAAAACATTTAGAGAATACTTAATAACAAATAATAATAATTTCCAAAACAAAATGATACTTGCTAAAGCTAGCTGTAGATGACCTAAGAGTGCCCAGTGCTGTTTCCAGTTGGTATTACTTGATCACTATGCTCATCAGGGAATAACATCAGGTGCACCATCAAGTACAGGGTGGGCTATTTATATGGATACACCTTAATAAAATGGGAATGGTTGGTGATATTAACTTCCTGTTTGTGGCACATTAGTATATGTGAGGGGGCAACTTTTCAAGATGGGTGGAGACCATGGTGGCCATTTTGAAGTTGGCCATTTTGAATCCAACTTTACTTTTTTCAATAGGAATGGGGTCATGTGACCATCAAACTTATTGGGAATTTCACAAGAAAAACAAAGGTGTGCTTGGTTTTAACGTAACTTTATTCTTTCATGAGTTATTTACAAGCTTCTCTTTGTTTACAGCCATTGACATGTCGCCAAGATTAACACATGAGGAGCGGATAGAAATTGTGTTGATGTCTGGTGAACGTAGTAACCGGGTCATTGCAGCAGATTTCAATGCAGGCCACCCTACGAGACCACCCATCTCCCATGCTACAGTTAGCAAACTGCTTGCTAAGTTTTGTGAAACTGGTTCAGTGTTGGATTTGCAACAGATTATTAACAAGCTTCTCCTGTGAAGTTGTCGGCTGATCCCATCTTTCTCATCATCGTCCTTACCCCTATCAGGCAAGATATTGAACAGAGCTTCAAACCGAGGCAATTGATTGATGTTTCTTATCACACCAACAGTTGTCATCTTCTCTGAAAAATTCTTATTAGTGGTCTTGTAGACCCATGCCAGCCTTGTGCTGGTGCACATTTTGTTCTTGTCCTTTAGCAGCCATTTGATCTTTCCCTTGGTGATGGAGAGGTTGTTATTGAAAGAAACTGATTCTGTGGGCAGGTGTGCTCTATACACATACCCAGTTGAGATCAGGATAATCTGTAATTTATTGTAATCTGTTTGCCACATTACCAATCTGTGGGAGCCAAAATTCTGGTTGGGTTGTAGGGAATTGATGACATTCAAATTAATTTAGATCTTTTATGTAATTTGTGGTATATATTCTGCATTTTATCATCAAACCTATCAAACCTACCAAAAAAAATTACAATCTGTTCATTTCTTTCTAAGTGATTCAGCAGGGGATTATACAATACAATACAACACAACACAACACACACACACACACACACACACACACACACACACACACACACACACACACACACACACACACACACACACACTCAAAGTAATACATTTCTGTAGTATTTTTACTAAGTGGAAATGCTCTTACTCAAATCCGAAGAAGAGCCATTGCAGCCATACCCATGACAGCAGAAGTAGGATGATGCTAATTGGAATGCAGAGCAAGAACCATGTGCCAAAATTAATCTCTGTGCTGGCAGGATAGCGCCTAAAAATAAACAATCAGATTAGCAAGAAAACCAACAATACTGATGTTGTTAACAAATATTCAACAAAGTAGTGGAAGTAGAAGGTACTAAATGTAAACTGATAAATAATCCGAATTTATCTTGGTCCTTCTTAAAGAAGAGATCCATCACTAGATTAAGTACCAGATAACCGCTGTATGTGATTCTTGGACATTCACAAGTTACCATTAGCAAATGGTTTTACTAAAATGTCTGTTATCAGCTCTCTGAATAAGATGTAGATCCAGAAGGAATAAAGACGTTTGCATAAAAAATACTAGAACACTGAGCTGTGATGGGAGCAGACATGGGTTCCACTCAGAAGAAGAAGAATTCCATAATCAGGCACACTCTTTAGCCAAATGTTTTTTGAACTTTGAGCAGAGAGGGGAAATTTACTCAAAACAGAACACCAAGCAGAAACGTCAATAAAATCATTTCAGCGGAACTGAACAGAATAAAAGTTAGGAAATTGTATTATAATTTGATACCCTACAAATTCCTTCTGTTTTAAATAGATAACACTGTTCATTTTATTTTTTTAGCACAGGGCTTCTAGCTTCCTTTTGGTCCACAACAAAAAATCTTGGTTCCTCTCCCCTTTGTTGGGTGACTGGTATCACTACTGCCAAAACCCTGAGGGCTTTCTATAAAAAAAACTGCTTATCAACTAATGGATGGTGATTTTTTTTTTCAGGATTTTTAGCAATTCATCTCTTTAGGAATGGGTAAATTATTTTTGGGGAAAAACCTGTTCAATCTTTTTTACACTGTGAAGCGATAAGCCTCTCTTAGTGTGTAAATTATAATGTAGCATTCTTATCTTTTTATGGAGGCAATGACTACTCCCGTCACGTACAATATTGACCTTAACGTTCCTATCAGAAACTCCATTTACTTGAATAGATTAACTGATCAGCAGCTGTGACCATTATTGTGCAGCCATTGAAGCAGTGGTACATGGCTAACTCATGTGCATTGCAGCTGCAAATCAATATTTCCTAATGTGCCAAACATAGCAAAAGTTGCAATATTGTACAAATTAGCTGCGCTCATAAAAAGTCCCAACAGATATTTCTTATGTGCAGCTAGTATTCAGGTTTTGCTCTCCGCTTCCACTCAGGAATGGTAGCCGTGCCCGCCTCGGCAAGAAACCACCACCACACCCCACGCAGTGGCCACTCACCGCTATGTTATGACCCTCAATCAAGTGGGTCTTCAGCGCCTATGGGGTCATCTGGCCGCCCCCTGCCTTTCACCGGAAACCTTCTCCCGAATTCCAAAACTGCTGTCTGTTGGTCTTTTAATCACCTCAAAAGAGACATACCAGAGCTCCCATAGCGTAAAATTGTAAAAAACTTTTAATTATAAAAAAAGAGATTGCACACTCACAAGCTAGGCTGAGGTTGTTCACATAGAGTTTTTTTGGGCTCCACCCCAAACGTTGGCCGCCGGGTTGGCTTGTTGCGCTGTGTTGCCTCCCACCGCTTGCCACGTCCGTCCCCACGCCTGCTAGTTTGTTGGCCGCGTGCGCTTGACCGGTTTCGTCGCTAAATGCGACTCCTCAGAAGCATGCTTCTGAGGAGTCGCATTTAGCGACGAAACCGGTCAAGCGCACGCGGCCAACAAACTAGCAGGCGTGGGGACGGACGTGGCAAGCGGTGGGAGGCAACACAGCGCAACAAGCCAACCCGGCGGCCAACGTTTGGGGTGGAGCCCAAAAAAACTCTATGTGAACAACCTCAGCCTAGCTTGTGAGTGTGCAATCTCTTTTTTTATAATTAAAAGTTTTTTACAATTTTACGCTATGGGAGCTCTGGTATGTCTCTTTTGAGGTGATTAAAAGACCAACAGACAGCAGTTTTGGAATTCGGGAGAAGGTTTCCGGTGAAAGGCAGGGGGCGGCCAGATGACCCCATAGGCGCTGAAGACCCACTTGATTGAGGGTCATAACATAGCGGTGAGTGGCCACTGCGTGGGGTGTGGTGGTGGTTTCTTGCCGAGGCGGGCACGGCTACCATTCCTGAGTGGAAGCGGAGAGCAAAACCTGAATACTAGCTGCACATAAGAAATATCTGTTGGGACTTTTTATGAGCGCAGCTAATTTGTACAATATTGGACTTTTAGGAATTTCATAGCAGCGCACCACCGATTGTTTTACCACCCTGTAAATTTATATCAGCGCAGTGTTTTGAGATTTTATAGCAAAAGTTGCAGATAGATACTAGACTCAAACACCACTGTCCTTCATCATTACCTATAGCGTTTTTTAGATTAAAAATGCTGAATGTTCTGTGCTCATAACTAAGAGGTGATCAGGCAAAAAAGAACACACACTTACGGTATGTGAAAGAGTGCAATGCCCTTTTAAAGTGCATATCATTTCAAGTGCTCGTAACTTTAATAAATGTAAGGTTCTGTTGAAATAACATCACTAAAAACTACCAAAAAAACATTTGGTAGCTTAAATTCTAGACCTCATACAATCATAAAAACCTTTACCTTGTACTAATTAAAGACTAAAATGACTAAATGAGTAAATTATAGAATGTAAACTCAAACATTAGCCAATGGTTCGGGACGCACACCTAGCTTACAATGGGCATAAAGGAATGTATTGTTACACTCACTATCCTGTAATGAAGTGGATTCGGCATTCAGTAAAAATAACATTTCTCATTTACACCTTTAAAATGTTGTATAATTAAGACTTCATCACCAGTACTTTGCATTGCACTTCCTTTGTCATTTTGGTGGTTCTGGTTTCCCTTAATTTTAAAGGGAATAACAGTTTGAAATAATATAGAGTAAAAGCTTGGATTGAGAGTAACGCACTTTGCATTGCAAGCAAAAATGTTTGTGAAATTAGGAATTGATAAACAAGCAAAAAAGTAAAAAAAAGTATACATGTGTCACGTCAATACAATTGATCCAATAGTTCTTCTCCCTTTTGTGTTGAAGGATTGCACTTAATCTGAGTGTAGAGACTGTGCAAAGTCACATTTCCATGAAATGCCTAAAAGTAGGCAAATATAGCTGTCATTGGATAAGTTCCTTGTTAAAGCCCCAACAAAAGGTTGGGGTGAGCCAACAGATAGCAATGATTCTGTTAGTTATAGTGAAAGTCTTGTTTACATTTTTATCTTATACTATTTTACTATAACTGTATTGGATTGTGGAATGAATCAACTGGGTTTCCAATAATTCTTATGGGGAAATTTGCTTTGTTATAACAGTGCTTTGGATAGCAAGCATGTTTCTGGAACGAATTATGCTCGCAAACCAAAGGTCCAATGTATAACTAAAAACGTTCTCCCTATTCCTTATTTTTTATATAGTTACCATACCTTTTTTTTTTGTTCCCAAAGTAAAGCCACCTACGTGAAAATCCTAATTTCCCCTTGGCCACAGTCAGCTAGTACTGGAAGCAGCCATCTTTAACAATAATGTAATAACCCAGTTCATTTAGAAACCTGTGGTGAGGAAAACAACAATTTGCTGCTTACAATAAGTGTAGCTTACACATAGTAGGTCTCTTTTATTAGTAAAGCCTTATAACCATCACTGGGAGATCAAATAGCAGGCACTCAGCAGACTGTGTAGCACTCATATGTATGTGTATGCTTGCTCACAAACCAGCAGCCCTTTCTGTTCATATACCAGTCGTAAAAATTAAAATAAGCCTATTAAACATACATGGGGGGGGGGGGGGGGGGCGACAAAAGTTTGTGCTTAGAAGTTGTACCTGTAGGGCACAGGTGTCAAACTCCAGGCCTGGAGGGCCGGATACATGCCAGTGTTTAGGATGGACTGAGAAAGAGAGGAATGTGTTCTACCTGATGGACCACACCTTTCCTGATTCCGGCCCATCAATTCATTTGAGCTGTGTCAAAAATGTGTGAGGAGGACCTCGGTCCTCGAAGGACCGGTTTGACATCCCTGCTGTAGGGATGTCAATTAAATTAGAGCAGAGAGGACATTTATACTGTAAGTGCGCTTTAACTGAGTACCTTGTTTAGCATTTTTCCAAAATTGTGTCAGTATGCACAGTTCTGTGTATATACAAATACAGTCAGGTATCATAATCCCTTTGCGGTTATGTAAGTGCAAAGCCTCAGTGCTTTCCTGCAGAGCTCTACACCTCATTCTTAGACTGAAAGAAGGAGTTAAATATTTCATCACTCTCTTACACATATGAGCAATGTATTTGAGCTGTTATGTCTGCAGACACAAACAGTTCTTATATAACCCATGTTGGCCAGATTATGTTTGATATCCAGTTTACTCAGCTGAATTATATACCCAATGAAAGTGCTCAAATTTATACTCACGTTTGAAACTGTTCAGCAAAAATCAAGTTAGTAGATGTTCCAGTAATTGTGGTAAGGCCCCCGATTGTGGAGGAATAAGCAATGCACAGACACATTGCTTTACACATCATATGATCCCTTTTATTTCTGTATTTCTTTCCTGCTCCTGCATGAATCTGTGGTATAAACACATACATCGATTAATGTGAATAATGTGGATTAATGACATCTATTGCTGAAGAGAACAATATGTAACATTTGTGTAGAAGAGTAACACATATAAAGCTGAATTTCGGAAAATGTAGTTGATAGTTGAGAGGTGGATAGGCACATCCAATGTAACTCAGTAGCTTGACAATAGACCAGAGTCATTCAAGTAGGGTGAAACTCAAAATTAAACTTTTGCTCTAAAACATTAAACACGGTAAAAAAACAATGAAACCGTAAAAGACCTGGGACCCACTGGGAGCACTTTTGTAGCACTTGCCAATTGCATAGCCACATACCAGTGGTTCCCCATTTAATCTCACACGCAGCATTGCAATCGCAGAGTAATCACAAATTGTTGCTTGCAGCATCTTGGGAGTCATCCCGGACTGATCACATCATTGGCTGCAGTAGCCAAGTCTTGATTGCTCTGGGAATCGCTTTGAAATCGCTGCTCTTTCCGCAATTGGTCAAAAGGTAGGCGCTTTGCGATTTGACGCAAAATGCCTGTGGTGCTTCCTAGGTCCAAGGCTGGTCTAATGTCACTAAAAGACACATTTATACTTTATTATCTTATTGACGTGTACTTTAATAATTACTGAACAAGTAAAGTGCACACATGTTGTATGAAATGGCATGACAATTAAATCCCATTGTACCACATTTTTGAACAAAGTATACACTAGGTCAGTGATGACTAACCTTGGCACTCCAGCTGAGACAAAACTACAAATCCCATCATGCCTCTGCCTCCCTGAGCTAAGCTTAGAGCTGTCAGAGTATTGCAATGCCTCATGGGACTTGTAGTTCCACCACAGCTGGAGTGCCAAGGTTAGCCATCACTTCACTAGGTATTACTTACTGTACATTACTTTACTAAAGTCACTATAACTTAATTGCATTTGTTAATATTTGAAAAGACCCCACCCCCAGAAACCCCACCATAAAGCAAAAATGGTCCAAATTTGTATTACTTAAATTAACGCTTATAGAATAAAATCTGTATTTAGACTTAGGGGTTGACATGTACCAAAGTTATACATCCAGAAACTTTTTGTTTTCATAAGTACCGTACGCTATCAAAATCATAATGCCTGTGACTAACTCATCGCTTATAGATTCTCCTAAAGTGCATTCCATTACAGTATTACTGTAGCTAAACATTCTGTAAAATGTTATCCTGGAGTTTATTATCATCATTGTTATCACTACGTGTATACCTAATATGTGCCTGCATAATGTGCATTTTCTTCTTTATATTACCTTTTCATATACTTGACACAAGTTTCTATTCTAATATCGTGATTCGTGAGCTATGACGGTACTGCGTGACTCACAGCTCAATTGCTAATTATCTACTTTTTCCTACTTCAGTTTGATTTTATCTAACAATTCAATGGCATGGTGTCCAGGACAAACAAAGCTAACTTATGAAACCACAGGTTCAGGCAAAGTTTTTCTCCTATGCATTTTAACAAGACGTTATTTTAAGTGTGAAGTAAAGGTCCATACACATGCTAGATAAAGGTTTGCGTACACAAACGAAGGATGTCGTTCAAAAAACATTTCCCAGCAAAAAGAAATGAAAAGTACAGTAGCTGAAACGACGTTGTCCACATACAACCAATATTTCAAATGATAATGTATTTTAAAAACTGTGCACAGAAGCAGAAAGTGTCATGTCACAGGATATTTCTGCATGCGCTGGAACAATGTTGACTTGTACACACTGGCCAACTGCACAATATCTGCTCAACAGTCATCTGACTTGATCCACCAGTGGTTTTGGGCAGGATACCTGATACTGGTCACTCGTCATTGTCATTCAGCTACGACTGAAATTGCGAAATCTGTCATTTGTCAGACATTTTAAATAATTTTCATCTAGCATGTTTACAAGGCTTAATAGTTTGTGCCTCAGAGAATTCTAGCTGCCTTTTCACTCTGTCAGTCTGATGCCTTGCATGATGATAGGCTATGTATTAGCAGGGAGGTATGACTTTCGTTGTCAGAACAATCACTCTTTATCTTCATACCCATGAGACTAAAGTGGGATATCCATAGATGTGGAACATACTGTACACTATATTGCCAGAAATATTGGGACTTCCCTCCAAATCATTTCATTGCAAGTGTTCTAATCCCTTCCATGGCCACAAGTGTATAAAATCAAACACCTAAGCATTGAAACATTTGTGAAATAATTGGTTGCTCTCCCAAGCTCAGTGCATTACAACATAATACTGTGATAGGATGCCACCTATGCAATAAGGCTATTCATGAAATGTCCTTGCCACAGTCACTGCATCACTTAGACTTTCAATGAGAAGCAAGGTTTTGGCCAGTACTACCGAAGTAAAATAGCTCTTTTATTAGTAAATTTTAAAGTCCAGCAAGTACAGAAGTAAAAAGCCAATGTGTCCAGGAGCAGGACAAGCTGACTTTTACGTTTTGTACTTGATGGACTTTTACAATTTTATATATTTTAAGAGCTATTTCACTTTGGTATTACTGATACTAATCCATGTTACTGGAGCACTGTAGGTATGTTCTCTAGGGTGATGAATTAGGCTTCTCTGTCTGGCAATCTGAAGGACCACTCTTAGTTTGAAGGATGCCAGGATAACAGTACTTGCCTGTTGCTTAGACACTTTGGACAAGTTCATGCTCTCAAGATTATCTCCCAGGAAAATAAACTCCCGTAGAGAGGATGTAGGGGAGAGAAGCTCATAACTGGGCCTCGCCACATTTTGGTTCCATCATATATCCAAAGTACTTTAGCAGCTAGGTGGTGCCACTGCCAGGTGTATATAAATATATATGGGTACCAGAACTCATTTATTATACAGCCCATTGCTAGATATCAATAACCCTGTATAAACTAGGTTCTGGTTCCCAGTTTTAGCACTGTAGGCAATAGTCGGCATCTGGCTAAATAATAACTAACTGCCACCATCCACATAAGGTAACAATTATTGGTTTTCCACTATGGGCCCCTAGTGTGCAGATTTAGCATTAGAGATGTCTCGAACATAGAATTTTATGTTCTAAAAACTGTTCGCGACAGGCGAATCTGGCGAACCGCCATAGACTTCAATGGGCCGGCACATTTTAAAACCTGCAAAAACAGTTTCCGGACACAAAATTGATGAAAAAGTTGTTTCAAGGGGTCTAACACCTGGACAGGGGCATGCCAGAGGGGGATCCATGCCAAAAGTCTCACCAAAAATTATGGAGTTGACGCAAAGTCGGGTTTTAATCCCTAAATGGCAGGAATCACATTATGCACAGCTCTGGGTGTCAGTGGGCTGTGGAGTGTCACAGAGAAATGCAATAATGCTATCAGAATACGGTAAAACAATAATGCACTGGAGTGGTTCTGTGCGTGTAACTTGATGAGGCAACAGCAGTGTGCACACAGCTCTGGGTTTCAGTGGGCTGTGGAGTGTCACACACACAAAAAATACAGGAGACCGATTTGAAGTGCTTTCACTGCAAGTAAGGAACACGAACACAGGCCTAGCTAATGCTTTCCCTACCTATCTGCAGCAAGTCTGACCCTGCTCTCACTAACAGACAGCAGCCAGCAGAGAATGTATCCAATACGTCCACTGCAACAGTTTTGTGATAGGGGTGGTGGGGGACCAGGAAGGGGTGCTAGCTGATTGGCTGTCATGTGTCTGCTGACTTTGAGGTAAGGGGTCAAAGTTTACCTCAATGATAATGTATAGGGGGGGAATCGAACACGCCAAATGTTCGCTGTTCACCGCGAATGCGAACAGCCGATGTTTGCAGAATACTGCTCTGTTCGGGTCATCTCTATTTAGCATTGCTGGTGAAGAAAACATATTTAGGACTAGAAGTTAGGGTTTAGCATCAGTTAAAGATGGTTATGTTAGGAGAAAGGGTAAGCGAGAAGAGATGATAGTCTATAGTGAAATAATAGATTACAGTTAGGCTTGAGAAAGGGATTAACACTGGAGTAAAGTTAAGGACTTAACACTGGTTAGGGCGAGGCATCAGAAAGAGGTTTGTGTTGGGGGGGTGGCTAGGATTATGAACCAGGACGTGGCTTAGGATGGTGGGAGGTTAGGACAAGGTTTCAGGAAGGGGATGGGAATTGTTTAGTGTTAGGCAACCAACGGGGGGGGGAGGCATAGTTAGGTCTGGACATCATAAAGGACAATGAGACATCATGAAGGAGATCAATTAGTAATAGGGAAGAACTGCCAGAAACACATCTAAAAGAACTGTTCCAAAGCCAATAGCAGAGTATGCTAAGTCCACTACACTGACCTGGGACCTGGTGCCCACGTTAAATGGTGCCCTAATTATATGTACATGTAGGGACAGATGTGGTGACTTCCTTACACTTTTGTCAGGTCTACAAGTGCACAAGTTACTGAGTGAGACTTGATTTAAAGCACGTTTAGCAAATACAGTCGTTTCTGGACAAACAGACACGCTGTTAACAAGTGTTTTTACATAAACTTTTGCTCTTAATGTAAATAATTTTAGAAATCAGTTGAGTAAGATGACTGTTTTAATGCTTTACTGCATATGACATCTACATTTGTAAGGTATAAATTAATGTTGTTTTTTTTTATACGGTTCTGTTTAAAAGGTATTCTCTAATTAAAGTGATGTCTGTACTGCTACTGTACTAGGGTACTTTGATATAGTATATACTTACAGTTTATTTACATTTAGTGATTATATATTTATACTCATTAATATTTCATTGAGTTACTTTTTCGTAACATAAATCACACATAGTGGAACAATATGTGCTACATATTCAAAAGAAAGAGTTAAGATATACAGTATGTGCATGCACTAACATTTCAATATTAACAGTACAGCAGTAGCCAGCATACTTTAAAACAAATATTTGAAGGCTCTAAAGATTAAGTTTCCCTTTAACTGAACAGCGTATTTCTTCACTAATCTCTAAATCACACCTCACTACTAGTTCCCTGGACTCTATTCCCTCTTATCTTATCCCTCAACTCTCCTTCTCCTTCATTCCTGTTTTAACCTTCCTGGAGGTATGGATGAGCTCAGCTCGTCCATAGCCGCCGAGGCTGATATCTCTGGCCCTGATGGTCCGATTTACTTGAAATAAACTGCGCCACACGCAGCTAGCACTTTGCTAGCTGCGTGTGGTATTCGATTGCCGCTGCTTAGCGGCGATCGCCCGCACGCAGCGGCGGAAGAGGGCCCCCCGCCAGAGCCCTGCACTGCCCGGACCAGACACTTTTGGGCAGCGCAAAGGGCTGGATCTTAGGCGTCTGACGTCAGGACGTCGGCTGACGTCCATGATATCATCCCGATCGTCGTCATGGCGACGGGGTAAGCCCAACAAGAAATCCCGCTCTCTCTCCCGATTTCTTGTTACTTGTGATCACCATGTGTGCCCTTTAGTGGGCTTTCATGCTGCCAACTTTCAGTTGGCAGCATGACAAAAACTAAAAATTACATGGAAAAAACCCTGCCGCCGCCACCCTGGCAATTTAGATAGAACGCCAGGGTGGTTAACAATGTTTTTTTCACCTCTCCATCACTACTGGCATCTTTCTCATTTAACCAGCCGGGCGGTATGGACGAGCTCAGCTCGTCCATCACCGCCGGAGGCTGCCGCTCAGGCCCTGCTGGGCCGATTTTCATCAAATAAAAAGCAGCACACGCAGCCGGCACTTTGCCAGCCGCGTGTGCTGCCTGATCGCCGCCGCAGCGCAGCGATCCGCCGCGTGCAGCGGCGAAATAGGGTCCCCCCAGCCGCCTGAGCCCAGCGTAGCCGGAACAAAAAGTTCTGGCCAGCGCTAAGGGCTGGATCGGAGGTGGCTGACGTCAGGACGTCGGCTGACGTCCATGACGTCACTCCGCTCATCGCCATGGCGACGAGGTAAGCGAAACACGGAAGGCCGCTTATTGCTTGTGTTACTTCTGGCCGCCGGAGGCGATCAGAAGAACGCATCCAGAGCGCCCTCTAGTGGGCTTTCATGCAGCCAACTTTCAGTTGGCTGCATGAAATAGTTTTTTTTTTATTAAAAAAAAACCCTCCCGCAGCCGCCCTGGCGATCTTAATAGAACGCCAGGGTGGTTAAACAAGCAATCATAACACCACTAAGAAATTGTCCTTACTAAGGTTGCTAATGGCCTTCTGTGTTCGTTGACTCTGTTGATCACTCTTTGCTGCTCCAGGCCCTCTAGACACTGGGGATCTCTCCACACAATTATCTCAAGTCCCCGACTGTCACCGTAGCTACTCATTATATAGGTAGAAAAAAAACAACGTTTTGTAACAAAATAATACCTTTTAATGGCTAACTGATAGAGTTAAATTATGCAAGCTTTCTGGAATCTAGTCCCCTTCTTCAGGCATATTTCCAGATGTTAGCTGAAGTAAAAAAAACTGATGCAGGTAAATAGTAAACACGAAGATGACAGTTGTGCTGTCAAAAACCCAGTTTATGTAATTTGTTTGGCTAACACGGTGCAGAAACTTTTTTGCTTGTATCTACTCATGTCATCCCATTTCCTTAAACTTAACATGAACAAAACGGAGATTGTGATAATTCCATCCTGTCTCTCTGTTCCATCCACTTCCCATAGTCACCATCAATGTAGAAAACCCCCCAATGACCTCAACTCCTAAAGCTCGCTGTCTAGCGGTAATGCTGGACTCTGAGTTCTCATTTAGAAGACTTAGAAGACACATTAACATATTAGCTACCTCCTGCTACTTCCATCTCCAAAACATTTCCAGATTTTGTCCCTTTTTTTCACAGGAGGCAACCAAAATTCTTGTACATGCTCTAAACATATACCGTCTTGACTATTGTAACACCCTACTCTGTGGTCTTCTTAAAAGCAGACTGGCACCTCTCCAGTCCCTACTAAACACTTCTTCCCATCTCATCCACCTGGCCTCCCACTCCTCTGAGGCAGCCCCCTCTGCCAATCTTTTCATTGGTTACCAATTACGCCATTGGTTACCAATTAAACTCCTCACGCTATCATAGAAATCTCTACACACCTCCAAATATTTTCTTATTAATCTCCAGATACCTTACCACACAGAACCTTTGCTCCTCCCAGGAGACCCTTTTGTCCTCTGGCTTAGTCACCTCCTCTCACTCCCACATCCAGGGCTTCTAACGACCGTACCCTCTCCTTTGGGACTCCCATGGCCGGTTCGTCATGCTCCAAGCCTGGAATTCTTCCACTCTCAAAACTCACCTTTTCAGACAAGCCTATAATTTGCTGTAGGTCGCAATGGTGGCTGGATAGTGTACTGGTTAAGGGCTCTGCCTTTGACATGGGAGACTGGGGTTTGAAACCTGGCAAGGTGGCCTCTTGAGCGCGTCCCAGCGGCTGCAGCTCTTGAGCGCTTTGAGTCCGGCAGGAGAAAAGCACTATACAAATGTTCGGATTATTATTATTAATGGAGGCTTACTGCTTCATCCGCTAACTCCTGTTTCTCTTTCCCTAGTGTTTCCACCCCTCTCCTCTCTACATTGCACTTCAGAAACAAAAACAAAAGACCGAGAGCCCAAATGGTGCGGTATTTCAGAACAGTAGAAGAAAGATTAGTAGAAAAAGTTATACTCACAAACACGGGTTGCCCCTAGGGAACCACTCCATATGCCGGTGGGGAGAATTAGAACCTGACCCCACTCAGGTATAAGATGTCGCTCTCTGTAGAAAGAAATTAGAAAGAATCCTTGCCACCATAGAAAAACAAAAGTTTGCTTTCCTAAAACAGAAAGAATTTGCGATAATTCAGGTTGGAGTGAGCTCGAGATATCTCCCAGGCACCACTGCTGAATATATGCAAATTAACCATTGTACCCTTAGAAGCTAAACACACCTCCAGAACCGCTGGAATGCAATGATGTGTCAGCTTGTTAATATGTACAGAGCCATAATAATCCAACATGCATACAGACTGTTTCGGATTGTTTGATCCTCATCAGTGCATGGCATGGATACATTTGGCTCTATGGAGTAGGGCTTGTAAATCCGAGAGGCACAGACTAACCAGCAAGCTCATGGTGACCCAGAACTCATTGGGGTGTGTAAGGGACTACAATGGTCCTAAAAGTCCCCTTACTAAGATGTTAAGAAAAACAAAAGTTTGCTTTCCTAAAACAGAAAGAATTTGCGATAATTCAGGTTGGAGTGAGCTCGAGATGTCTCCCAGGCACCACTGCTGAATATATGCAAATTAACCATTGTACCCTTAGAAGCTAAACACACCTCCAGAACCGCTGGAATGCAATGATGTGTCAGCTTGTTAATATGTACAGAGCCATAATAATCCAACATGCATACAGACTGTTTCGGATTGTTTGATCCTCATCAGTGCATGGCATGGATACATTTGGCTCTATGGAGTAGGGCTTGTAAATCCGAGAGGCACAGACTAACCAGCAAGCTCATGGTGACCCAGAACTCATTGGGGTGTGTAAGGGACTACAATGGTCCTAAAAGTCCCCTTACTAAGATGTTAAGAAAAACAAAAGTTTGCTTTCCTAAAACAGAAAAAATTTGCGATAATTCAGGTTGGAGTGAGCTCGAGATGTCTCCCAGGCACCACTGCTGAATATATGCAAATTAACCATTGTACCCTTAGAAGCTAAACACACCTCCAGAACCGCTGGAATGCAATGATGTGTCAGCTTGTTAATATGTACAGAGCCATAATAATCCACCATAGGTGGATTGTTTTGTGATAAGGATAAGGACCAGAGGCGCCAAAAAGAGTAAAAACAATGCTAAGATTAAAAATTGGGGGGAGACGTACTCACCACCCATCAAACAGACCAAGAACCAATATAAAACACAATGTTCAGTCAAAAAATCAGCAATTTATTGGTACTCCCAGGTGCCTACATTGTAAGCTCCTCTCTACATTGTAAGCTCACAATGTATGTATTTGTACTTGTATTGCTGGATGGCATGGTTGTACACTGTTTTGAACTTCTCATGTATCTATGTTTCCCTAATATTATTTGTGCTACTATGTACAGTGCTACAGAAGATATTGGTGCTATATAAATAATAATAATAATAATAATAATGATCAGCTGTGCAGCATCTAGTAGATGAAGAGACAGGAACTTTACCTTAGATAGCAGAAGTTGGCTTGATACACGTTATCAAGATTACACAATAGACAGGCTAATCTACAAATATGACTGCTAATATTAAAATAAGAAGCATGTAGTAAGTACATTATGGGCCAAATTTACTAAGGCAAAGTACTGTACATTGCAGTACCCCATTTTAGTACTGCCATGCTCACATAACGAGTAGGAGAGCGATAGTTGCAGCTCAAAGTGCAAGCTATGCTACTTTTAGAGCTGGAGCTCCATTGACATAAATTAGGAAATAGTGTAAATGTATGCACATTCCCTTTGCATTCTAAGACATTGCAGTGGTTGGATGGAAAATACATCTGAGGCAGTTATATGACTTTTGAGAGCATTATACACGTGTTAGCACATGTAGTATGTCAAAGGTGAGAAATGGAAAAAGAGTTGTGTTTTTTTTGTTTTTGTTTTGTTAACAAAAATAAAATGTAAAAGAAAGATTGTGTACCCCTCCTTCCACAAGTCCTGTTAAAATCTTCTGTAGAGCGGTATTTACTAGGGAAATCAGAGCTCACCAGCTTGGGGCTATGCAGCAATAGTAGCCCACATGGTTTGGTGCATTAGGGCAAGAAAAGACTCCACAGCCCTTTGCAGAGATCCGTGTCCAGTGTTATGTTATGGACAAGATCATAAACCCACCTTAGTGCTCAGGGTGGGAGGTAACTGCTCCCACTTATGTGAGGGTAGGTCCTGGGGAGACTTATTTTGGAGTCTAGAAGCCCCTCTCTAGTTTTTATTTAGGAGACCCTTAGATGTCTATACCCTTCCAGGCAGTGGCGTTCCTATAATAGGGCGGCAGGGGGCGCCCCGCTCCGGGTGTCAGGCGCCCCAGGTGGTGTCATCAAGGCCTCCCACAGAGGCCTGTGCAGGAGGGGGAAGCAACACAGAATGGAGGGGTGGTGGGGAAAGCAGAGGGGAGGGGGGACGGACCCCCCACCTCCCTCACCTGGGTCCCCTCCTTCTTGCGCTTCCCCCCTCCTAATTAGTAGCAGCTTTAGATATGCGGGCAGGAGCGGGCGAAGAGGATTTACTCACCTGCTTCCTGCGTTCCAGGCGATGGCGCAAAGCGTCATCATCATGTGATGCTGCTCTCCGCCTTCTCCACCGCCCACTGTGCTTCCTGATTAGCGGAAGCGCAGTGAGTGACAGAGAAGTCGGAGACCAGCGTCACGTTACGATGATGTGTGCACCATCTCCAGAAAGCAGGTAAGTCCTCTCCGCCCGCTCCTGCCCGCTTATCTAAAGCTGCTGCTAATTAGGAGGGGGGAAGCGCAAGAAGGAGGGGACCCAGGTGAGGGAGGTGGGGGGTCTGGCCCCCCTCCCCACCACCCCTCCTTTCAAGCTTCCCCCATACGGGGCAACTAAACTAGCTATACTGGGGGCAACTAAACTAGCTATACTGGAGGCAACTAAACTAGCTATACTGGGGGCAACTAAACTAGCTATAGTGGGGGCAACTAAACTAGCTATACTGGGGGCAGCTAAACTAGCTTTACTGGGGGCAGCTAAACTAGCTTTACTGGGGGCAGCTAAACTAGCTATACTGGGGGCAGCTAAACTAGCTATACTGGGGGCAGCTAAACTAGCTACACTGGGGGCAACTAAAATAGCTATACTGGGGCAACTAAACTAGCTATACTGGGGGCAACTAAACTAGCTATACTGGGGCAACTAAACTAGCTATACTGGGGGCAACTATACTACTGGGGCAACTATACTGGGGAGTGGGGGCAACTATACTGGGGGCAACTATACTAGCTATTGTTGGGGCAACTAAACTAGCTATACTGGGGACAACTAAACTAGCTATACTGGGGGCAACTAAACTAGCTATACTGGGGGCAACTAAACTAGCTATTCTGGGGGCAACTAAACTAGGGGCAACTAAACTAGCTAGCTATACTGGGGGCAACTAAACTAGCTAGCTATACTGGGGGCAACTATACTAGCTATACTGGGGGCAACTATACTAGCTATACTGGGGGCAACTATACTGGGGCAACTATACTAGCTAATACTTTAAATTACAGTTAGCTCTGCCCTCATCTGGTCATGATCACGCCCATTTTTCGCCACGCATGCCGCAGGTTGTGGCCACGCCCATTTTTTGGGGGTGGGGGGTGGCTTTTAATACCCAGCACCAGGTGCCAAATGCCCTAGGTACGCCACTGCTTCCAGGTAAATAGGTGGAGGGCCAATTTTGATCCACTACCTATTTATAATAAAGGATTATATATATATATATATATATATATATATATATATATATACTTTTTATTGTTTTTGCTATTCTTCCTTGATATGATTATTGGTTATACCTTTGTTGAGGATTCTGAGGAACCAACTAAGTATTACCGACTGTATTAGTGTTGGAGATAGCATGGAACAATGAACTTTTTTTCCAGGTCACCTTGATGAAAGTCACAATAATCATGAGGAAATTCAAGCAGTTGTTATGAATGCTATGCTATGCTCAATATGTTCAGTAGATAAATGTAAAATAAAGGCTATTTAACAGCTGTAAATGTTGGTAATTTCCTGGATGTTTTCAGCTTGTTTTATGTTACCAGCAGAATAATCAGATCTGAAGAAAAAAAGACTAATAGGTTTGAAAGGTTTATTGCTGATAAATAGTTTATTTATCACACTATGTCAGGGTAACTTCTCCAAGTTCAAGGTGGCTGACTATCGTTTAGGTTAACGACCTGTGGCTCATGACCTAAACATTAACTCATTATGACATATATTTGTATTTACTGTAACAGTCACTATTCATTGTCCCCAGCCCAATACTTAGAAAATAATTTATTATTCACAAACAGAGACTTTTTAGAAAGCAGTGAACAGGCTGTTCAACACAGAATGTCCAGTTTTTCAGAACTTTTTGATTCTGGTGGTGATCAGCTGAAATAATCACTTTTCAGCAGAATTTCCTCTTTTATATAATTAATCAGTACTCTCCCATTATTTAATGGACCATAAGTGTCAGCTGCCATCCTATAAAGTGGCTATTAAAATACAGAACAATGGAAAACAACAGTGTTTGTTTCACACACCTTGTTCACCACTATGGCCACTGATCAACATATAAGAAAGTGATGGCATATGGATGCAATGAAAGTCAATGTGCCATGTACTTCTACTTTTAAACTTAAGGTTTCTGCACAATTAATGGTCCTGAGCGGTGAATAGTTCGTTTATTCTAGTGAATGGATGCCAATGACCATAGAGCAAAATCTGTCCTCACCTGATTCAATAAACTTTTTTTCCTGTGCTTTCTCACAAGAGGTGTTTTCATATTCTTTCAATAGTATCTTTTCAGCCAGCAGCAAGCAAGGCAGTACTCATATTAATTGACCTGCTTTATGGTCTTTTTTAAAGTTGAGTGTTGAAAATGCATTTGGTAAGTACGGTGAGATAACATGAGAGAAAACCTAGGGGAAAAGTCTCTAGTTTAATGCCGGAGATCAATGAATGGGAACACAGTTCCCATTCATTGATCTAAGTCCCCGTATGAAAGACCGACGGCTTTACTGAAAAGCCGCGATCTTTCTAAGTTTCACATCCTCCCTTCACTGCCTATAAGCAAGAGCACTTGCTTACAGGATGAAAAACAAAAAAATGACTGAGGCCATATTGTAACCAAATAGTAAAACTACATCTACATACATTTATTTTTTAAATATACACAATTAATTACATTTAAAATTTTCAGTTTACCTCCCAACTCCAAAAAACTCCAAATAAAATTTTTAATAAAAAAAAAAAAATACAATAAAAAAAACAACAACAAATAGTTACTTAAGGGTCTGAACTTTTTTAATATGCATGTCAAGAGAGTATATTACTATTATTTTTTTTTTATTATAAGCTTGTAAATAGTAATGGGCGCAAATTGAAAAAATGCACCTTTATTTCAAAATAAAATATTGGCGTCATACATTGTTATAGGTACATGGTGTAATAACCGGGACAAATGGGCAAATAAAATATGTTAATTAATTATGGTAACATGTATTATTTTAAAGCTATAATGGCCAAAACCTGAGAGATAATTCATATAATTAATTTTTTCCATTTTTTCTTAATATTCCCCTTAAAATGCATTTAGAAAAAATGTATTCTTCGTAAAATGTACCACCCAAAGAAAGCATAATTAGTGGTGGAAAAAAACAAGATATAGATCAATTCATTATGATAAGTAGTGATAAAGTTATTTGCGAATGAATGGGAGGTGAAAGTTACTCTGATGAATAAGGTGAAACAACACAGTGTGACACTGACCTATAGAGGTGTGAAGACTCACCTGTTTGGGGTAGCACAATAGTGCCCAAGGAACACTGAGTTCCTAATTTGACAGGTAGTTTAGTTTCTTGCAGGGCAGAGATTCCTAAAATCTTCTAGTTATGCGTTATACCAGTGTGCTTGCATTGTAAGGTAGAGCCACAACATGTAGCTAGCGCCTTCCACCCCCCCCCCCCCCCCCCCCCGCTAATAGAGGAGGTACTGCACCATTTCCCAGCTGCTTAGCACAGGCAGATCACCCATATGAAATGAAATGTTGGGATGTTGATGGATGGGCGATCTGCCTATTGGATTGGAAAAGGTTAAGCCATAAATACTGGCAAGATGAAACTCATCCAGGTGGTCAGAGAAGATCTATCATAGTACAGTGGCCCTCGATACACACACACACTGAGTCCTGATCCCTCTCTAGCAACATTCCCAGACACGGGGCTTTGAATATGGTATACATACTGATATACACACAGTCTACTTATCATTTTGTAACGATTGTGGAACTTTCCCCGTGATCAGCGCACAACGCGTGCGCTGACACGGCGGAAATCCTCCACAAGCGTATAATTTGCAGGAACCCAGCAAAAGGTGCTACGCACCCGTAGAGGGAAAATTCCTGTCGGCAGATGGCGCTGGGGAGTGCAGAGGAACCAATCCTCTGTACCTCCACAAATGCCAGACAGGAATTGTACGAAACGCAGAACGCAATCGCAAGAGAGGCGATTGCGAATGAGAATGAGCAAAGGGACAGGTTGTATGTGTGTGTGCCAATCCAGTCGCCACCCCGCAACCGCATACACACAACAGCAGATATGAAATAGGAACGCGATCGCGAGAGGTGCGATCGCCAGACGAGACACAAGGCAGATCAGAACAGAATACGAGGTTAGCAAAGGCACAGCAAATAATACAATGAGGAGATATGGAAAATAACAAATGCTAGCTAACCGCGAACACCGCACTCATTCGCAACAGTGCACGCAGTTATGCGCGGTCTCCACGTGATAAGCACAATAGAGACAAGCACACCTAACTAACCATTAACAGACAAACATGAAACAGAGGACGCGAGCGCTTGCTTAACGGTTACCTCACCGAGCCTCCAGCAAGCGTAGCAGACAGACACACGAAAACAGGGACATGCGAGAGATAGGATCCACAGCACTAGCGAAAAGTGGCTAGCGCGATCCAAGTACAGAGTAGCAGAACAGAAGGATCCCCAGCGCTAGCGAAAAGTAGCTAGTGCGATCCCAGGAGACAGAACAGAAGGATCCCCAGCGCTAGCAAAAAGTAGCTAGTGCGATCCCAGGAGACAGAACAGAAGAGATAGCTGGTAGCAACTGCTGCACCAGCTATACTCCAAGAACAGAGATCAGAACCATTTCCTGTCAACCACCATAGGGACAGGACAATGGCAAACAGGCAAGACAAGACAGAACAGGCAATACAGATAATACAATCCTAACAGCACTAGGGAAATCTGCCTAGCGCAGACTTAGGAATTACTCTAAGCTGATGTTCAAACAGAGAGCAAGGCTGACACCCCACCAGGAGTGTTACATAGGACGAAATCCTTATGAACAGCCAAGCATTGTGGGAAAGACATAGTACTTATAGTACACGCCTCCAATGAATGTGGCCAGGCAATTTGCATGACAACGTATGCAAATTTCTCTGCAAGCACGAGCTGCAAAACTGACAGAAGCTCTTCTTTCCAGAGTCCTGTCACATGCAAACCTACACAATGGTCAAAAGGCTGGCTGCCTGCACAGGCAGCTGAGCAAATCATCACAGTACCCCCCCCCCCCCCTCCAGGGTCGAATTCCAGACGACCCTCAAAACTGCTATTAGCAACAGACTCAAACTGAAGACTCATGAAGGTCGGGGTAGCCCGACAAGGTCCAATTCCAGAGTCAGTCCACCCGAAACCGACCTCATCGGAAACAGAAGCCACCGAAACATGCCCATCAGTACTACCAGTCTCAGTATAACACCCATCAGGACTGTGACTGCCAGAGAAGAAGCCATCGACACCCTCCAGACAATACCCACCACCTTCCAAGGAGCGTCCGAAAATACCAAACCTGCCACAATACCTGTTCGAAGTGTCCCTTACAACACAAAAGCCACCGTTGATCTTATCCAGGGGACCAAGCAAAATTTCTCCCGGAATCTCCCAGAACCTTTTGAAGCTCCACAGAGATCCCAAGAGGGCAGAACAATCACCAGGCTCACATGGAGAATTACCAAGAACCCCCATGGAACCAATGACAATTCCGGATTCAGAATTACGAGGACACCCATCAAGATCAAGACTTTCAGGGACCACTTCTGGGCATGCAAGCAGGCAGGCTAAATCAGAGCATGTCTCCACCGAGGAAGCATCTGAGTACGCTGGTAACCGAGGCACACTTGGGCTTTCTGGGTCACAGAGCACACTGGGGTACACCAGCACAGGAGAAACCTCAGGACATGTCGGGGAACTGCCAACCTCAGAGTCCGGCACGAGGAAACCAAAACCAGGACTGGGCAGAGAATCATCACGAGCAATGGTCTCAAGCACTGGACTTTCAAAAGAAGACTCGGATTCAAATTCGGAAATTTCTGTGACTGCAATATCATCATTGACTACACATGACTGAAGCTCCACCAGAGCTGAAAAGGTAGCCAGCAAGGCCGCAATGCCTACGGAAGAGGGCAACACCTCAGAAGGACTTGGGGGACAGGAGACATCTCCTACAAGTTCTGCACCCTCTGGGAGGAACTCGGAGACCTCCAGAACATCAAACAAGACCTCAGGAACATCATTTTTAAAGTTTTCTAGGAAGGATTCTGAACTATCCATGTTACAGGGCAAAACTGGAACTTTATTTTGTGGACAGGGCAGATGTCCCAGGAATGGTTCCACCATAACCTGAGACTGTATCTCATCATCATGAGGGGAATGTACAGGTATATTTACTGGAACACACACACTGACTCCCTAACTTCATTCTCACTGTACCCAGAATTCTGTGTGGCAGTCAAACTAGCTTGTAACTCCAAAACTGCAGAAAAACAAGTAAAAATAGCAGCAATACCTAGACGAGCCTCTAGGGGCAGGGCAGGAGATATTGTACAAGGCAATGTTGACTCATCCAGAGTACAGGGTGGAGAGTCAAAACTTCCCTCAGAGCAAGAAAGGGACTCACAAATGTCAGTGTGATTGGACATCATATTGTTATTCATGGTACAGGGCAGGTTCAGAGAAAGCGTATCTGAATAAGGCAAAGAGGGTTCAGCATCAGATTCGCAAAACCGAAGCGCTGTCTCACTCTTAGATTCGGCTAACAATGTCGAATCCGAGGAATCAGAACGCAAAACCTGCGAATCAAAATTAACTTTAGGTTGTGAAACTGACGCTTCTATAGCGCAAACCTCCGCGATCTGCGGAGCAGACTGCAAGGCATTTAGGACCGAAACGCTGGAGCAACTGTCCCCAGGCAACGGGCCCTTACAGGTGTGAACAGGGTGAGACAGAGACTCATCTGCAGAAGAAATAGTGACATCAACAGGACAAACTTTATTAGGCATATTAAATTTACTTTTGACGCTGCATAGTCGAGAACTTTTCCCCTTAGCAGGGTCACAGACGGAAGATCTCAAAGATCTGTTTCTAAATGACAAAGGATCCCACACATCCTTGAGGAAACCGGCAGACTCATGCCGATCACAATCTGCAGGAACATCCGAGAAACAGGCATCAGATCGCACAGATTCAAACTGCACACTGGTAGGAGCGAATCCTTCAGGATTCACACAGGAATCAACCACAGCGGCACACTCATTCATTTCAGATTGCACAAAGTCAAGACTCACATGCTTTACCACAGAAAGGCAGGAACAATCATCCGACAACGATGTCTCTTTATTGGAATCAATTGGTTGGGGTGTGTGCAACTCATCCAAAATCGTTTGCCATACATAGATCACCAGATCCACATCATCCTTGTCACATTCATCGGAATCAATCAGAAGGTACATAGAGTCAAGACAAGCATTCAAGACATCTTCGCTTTTTGCGATGTAAAAATCGCAAAAGGCTTTCCAATCAAAATCGAATTCCTCCAGCAAGGCCCCAACATCCCAGGAAGCAAATTGGGGTTCAAACAGGCCAGTATCCAGATAATCTCCATAGGGTTGGAGTTCAGGAACAAGAACAGATTTTTTAACTGCTTTAATGTAGTGTGCGATCCTACCTATAGCAGGATCCACATAAGCTTTGGATTGGGGCAAAAAAGCCGGAGACGGAACAACATCATTACAAACATCAATAGGAAGTGTTTTATTCCGATCCTTGCGTTTTTTAGTTTTTCTGTTTTTAGCCACTTTGCATGTCTGCTGTTTAAAACCTGAAGTGGCAACAGACACATTGAACTGATTGTCATACTGAAAAGTTTTGCATGGAAGGGAAAGATCAGCTGACTTATCAGCAGCTACACACTCAATCAGAGCAGGTGGTAAGCCAGGCAGTTTAAACCAGTGAGAGAATATCACTGCAAGCAACTAATACAGATTACCATTCCAAGAATTGATTTTTAACAGATTATAAGCCCAGGTGAACAAATCGTCTTTTAAGAGCACATAGGCAAACAGAAGAGCCGACGTGAATGGATCAGAAATCTGAAAGGTGGGATTCAGACAAAACCTCACACATTCAGAAAGAAATTCCGCCTTGGTCTCTGAATTAAGCCTTTTAAAGCTCTTAAAGACACAGGACCCAAACTCGACAAAGTCGTACAAATCGGAATTTCCGTCTACACTGGGGTTTTGGGTTGGGCTGTTCATACTGTAACGATCGTGGAACTTTCCCCGTGATCAGCGCACAACGCGTGCGCTGACACGGCGGAAATCCTCCACAAGCGTATAATTTGCAGGAACCCAGCAAAAGGTGCTACGCACCCGTAGAGGGAAAATTCCTGTCGGCAGATGGCGCTGGGGAGTGCAGAGGAACCAATCCTCTGTACCTCCACAAATGCCAGACAGGAATTGTACGAAACGCAGAACGCAATCGCAAGAGAGGCGATTGCGAATGAGAATGAGCAAAGGGACAGGTTGTATGTGTGTGTGCCAATCCAGTCGCCACCCCGCAACCGCATACACACAACAGCAGATATGAAATAGGAACGCGATTGCGAGAGGTGCGATCGCCAGACGAGACACAAGGCAGATCAGAACAGAATACGAGGTTAGCAAAGGCACAGCAAATAATACAATGAGGAGATATGGAAAATAACAAATGCTAGCTAACCGCGAACACCGCACTCATTCGCAACAGTGCACGCAGTTATGCGCGGTCTCCACGTGATAAGCACAATAGAGACAAGCACACCTAACTAACCATTAACAGACAAACATGAAACAGAGGACGCGAGCGCTTGCTTAACGGTTACCTCACCGAGCCTCCAGCAAGCGTAGCAGACAGACACACGAAAACAGGGACAAGCGAGAGATAGGATCCACAGCACTAGCGAAAAGTGGCTAGCGCGATCCAAGTACAGAGTAGCAGAACAGAAGGATCCCCAGCGCTAGCGAAAAGTGGCTAGCGCAATCCCAGAAGACAGAACAGAAGGATCCCCAGCGCTAGCGAAAAGTAGCTAGTGCGATCCCAGGAGACAGAACAGAAGGATCCCCAGCACTAGCAGAAAGTAGCTAGTGCGATCCCAGGAGACAGAACAGAAGAGATAGCTGGTAGCAACCGCTGCACCAGCTATACTCCAAGAACAGAGATCAGAACCATTTCCTGTCAACCACCATAGGGACAGGACAATGGCAAACAGGCAAGACAAGACAGAACAGGCAATACAGATAATACAATCCTAACAGCACTAGGGAAATCTGCCTAGCGCAGACTTAGGAATTACTCTAAGCTGATGTTCAAACAGAGAGCAAGGCTGACACCCCACCAGGAGTGTTACATAGGACGAAATCCTTATGAACAGCCAAGCATTGTGGGAAAGACATAGTACTTATAGTACACGCCTCCAATGAATGTGGCCAGGCAATTTGCATGACAACGTATGCAAATTCCTCTGCAAGCACAAGCTGCAAAACTGACAGAAGCTCTTCTTTCCAGAGTCCTGCAACATGCAAACCTACACAATGGTCAAAAGGCTGGCTGCCTGCACAGGCAGCTGAGCAAATCATCACACATTTGTATTGTTATAGATTATAGGATCGATAATCACTATCTTGATTTATCATTAAAGGTGCCCATACACTCGTCAGATTGGCAGCAGATAGATAAAAAATGCATCTGATGATCTATCTGATGCGTTTTTGGAACATTTTTTACCAGGATAGAATTCCAATAGATTTCAGTTTGAAATCTATTGAAATTCGATCTGATGGCATTTTTTTGCCATCAGATTTCCATTAAGGCCAATGCAAACTGATAAGCAATCTCATCAGATCGACCAAAATTTTCCACCCTGCCAGTTCGATGGAAATCCATCGAAATCGATCGAAATCGGCCATCGATCGGTCGATTGGCCAACCGATTTGCAATCGATCGATCGATCGGGATCGATCGGTCGGCCAGAAAATCGGCTGAGTGTATGGGCCCCTTAAGAGGCAGAGAGATAAATTATTTTACAGACTGGTCTAAGTAAATCTTCCCTGAAAGAGAAACTCCAGTGAAAATAATGTAATAAAAAAAGTGCTAAATGTTTACAATAATTATGTATAAATGTTTTAGTCAGTGTTTGCTCATTGTAAAATCTTTCCTCTCCCTGATTTACATTCAGACATGTATGACATGGTGACATTTTTACTACTGACAGGTGATGTCACTGGAAGTAGCTGCTGCTTGTTTTTTTGGCAGTTGGAAACAGCTGTTATTTCCCGCAATGCAACAAGGCTCCCACATCAGCTACTGATTGGGATAAAGTTCTATTCTTGGTTACGGTTTCTCTTTAAAGAGAACCTCCAGCCAAGAATTGAACTTTATCCCAATTAGTAGCTGATACCCCTTTTACATGAGAGATCTATTCCTTTTTACAAACAGACCATCAGGGCACTCTGTATGGCTGATATTGTGGTAAAACCCCTCCCACAAGAAACTCTGAGGACCATGGTACTCCTGGCAGTTTCCTGTCTGTGAACCTTGTTGTAGTGTGGGAAATAGCTGTTTACAGCGGTTTCCAACTGCCAAAGCAGCAAGCAGCAGCTACATCACTTTCCAGCAGTAAAAATGTCACCATGTGATAAATGTCAGAATATAAATCAGGTATTTTAAAATATTTTACAATGGGCAAACACTGACTAAATCATTTATACATAATTATTGTAAAAATGAAGCACTTTTTTAATACAATATTTTCACTGGAGTTCCTCTTTAAGGGAGAGCTTTTCACACTAGTTCAGTTGCTATTTTCCCTGTTGGGAAGTAAAATAATAAAAACTCAGAAAGGATTGTCTAACAAGTAATACAGAGAATATCAATAAACTTATACTTGATGTGACGTCCTTACAAAAAGCTGTGACAGCATGACTCATCAGCCTACAGAGGCACATACCTTAGAATTATTCACTAGTGCTAAATGTGAGGCTTAGCTACAATTTAAATCAATCCTATTTTGCAATTGATATGCAGGCAATAACTTCATATCTTGCTGGGAAAATTTATATATTCTATTCTAGAGCTATGCAGACTTTAAATCTTTAATAACTTGTTATGTGTTTAGCTGCTAGTCGTTGTAATGCACCTAAAGAATGGACCTGTCTAGTATGAAGATTTCTCATATCTATATTGTATGCATTAAATAAAGGATCGCTGATTTGGGATATTGGTTTACCTGCAGTGGCAGGAAAATGTTACTCTTCTCTGTAGAAGGTGTACAATCAGGCACACCGTTTCCACCAGTTACAGTGGGTTGCAAAAGTATTCAGCCCCCTTGAAGTTTTCCACATTTTGTCCTATTACTGCCACAAACATGAATCAATTTTATTGGAATTCCACATGAAAGACCAACACAAAGTGGTGTACACATAAGAAATGGAACGGAAATCATACATGATTCCAAACATTTTTTACAAATAAATAACTGCAAAGTGGTGTGTGCATAATTATTCGGCCCCCTTTGATCTGAGTTCAGTCACATTGCCTGATGAGTGCTAATGACTAAATAGAGTGCACCTGTATGTAATCTAATGTCAGTACAAATACAGCTGCTCTGTGAGGGCCTCAGAGGTTGTCTAAGAGAATATTGGGAGCAACAACACCGTGAAGTCCAAAGAACACACAAGACAGGTCCAAGACAGGTCAGGGATCAATTTATTGAGAAATTTAAAGCAGGCTTAGGCTACTAAAAGATTTCCAAAGCCTTGAACATCCCACAGGGCACTGTTCAAGCGATCATTCAGAAATGGAAGGAGTATGGCACAACTGTAAACCTACCAAGACCAGGCCCAGTGGCGGACATACGGCCGTGCAGGCCGTGCCACCGCATGAGGGCCCCTGAAGTTCCGTTTCTTCAGAGGCCCATTAAGTATTTTTTTTTTATATACAGTGGTGTGAAAAACTATTTGCCCCCTTCCTGATTTCTTATTCTTTTGCATGTTTGTCACACTTAAATGTTTCTGCTCATCAAAAACCGTTAACTATTAGTCAAACATAACATAATTGTACACAAAATGCAGTTTTAAATGATGGTTTTTATTATTTAGTGAGGAAAAAAACCTCAAAACCTACATGGCCCTGTGTGAAAAAGTGATTGCCCCCCTTGTTAAAAAATAACTTAACTGTGGTTTATCACACCTGAGTTCAATTTCTGTAGTCACCCCCAGGCCTGATTACTGCCACACCTGTTTCAATCAAGAAATCACTTAAATACACAGACACAGAGAAGTAGACCAAAAGCACCTCAAAAGCTAGACATCATGCCAAGATCCAAAGAAATTCAGGAACAAATGAGAACAAAAGTACTGTAATTGAGATCTATCAGTCTGGTAAAGGTTATAAAGCCATTTCTAAAGCTTTGGGACTCCAGCAAACTACAGTGCGATCCATTATCCACAAATGGCAAAGACATAGACAGGGATGGGAACCTTCCCAGGAGTGGCTGGCTGACCAAAATTACCCCAAGAGTGCAGAGAAAACTCATCCGAGAGGCCACAAAAGACCCCAGGACAACATCTAAAGAACTGCAGGCCTCACTTGCCTCAATTAAGGTCAGTGTTCACAACTCCACCATAAGAAAGAGACTGGGCAAAAACAGCCTGTATGGCAGATATCCAAGGCGCAAACCACTTTTAAGCAAAAAGAACATTAAGGCTCGTCTCAATTTTGCTAAAAAAAATCTCAATGACTGCCAAGACTTGTGGGAAAATACCTTGTGGACCGCCGAGACAAAAAGTTGAACTTTTTGGAAGGTGCGTGTCCTGTTAAATCTGTCATAGAAGTAACACAGCATTTCAGCAAAAGAACATCATACCAACAGTAAAATATGGTGGTGGTAGTGTGATGGTCTGGAATTGTTTTGCTGCTTCAGGACCTGGAAGGCTTGCTGTGATAGATGGAACCATGAATTCTACTGTCTACCAAAAAATCCTGAAGGAGAATGTCCGGCCATCTGTTCGTCAACTCAAGCTGAAGCGATCTTGGGTGCTGCAGCAGGACAATGACCCAAAAGACACCAGCAAATCCACCTCTGAATGGCTGAAGAAAAACAAAATGAAAACTTTGGAGTGGCCTAGTCAAAGCCCTGACCTGAATCCTATTGAGATGTTGTGGCATGACCTTAAAAAGGCAGTTCATGCTAGAAAACCCTCAAATAAAGCTGAATTACAACAATTCTGCAAAGATGAGTGGGCCAAAATTCCTCCAGAGCGCTGTAAAAGACTTGTTGCAAGTTATCGCAAACGCTTGATTGCAGTTATTGCTGCTAAGGGTGGCCCAACCAGTTATTAGGTTCAGGGGGCAATTTCTTTTTCACACAGGGCCATGTAGGTTTTGAGTTTTTTTTCTCACTAAATAATAAAAACCATCATTTAAAACTGCATTTTATGTTCAATTATGTTATCTTTAACTAATGGTTAACGGTTTTTGAGGAGCAGAAACATTTAAGTGTGACAAACATGCAAAAGAATAAGAAATCAGGAAGGGGGAAAATAGTTTTTCACACCACTGTATATATATTTTTTATTTTTTTTCCCATGGGGGGCCCCGACTCCTATCCTCCCTCCCTCCCTCCCTCACCTCGGGGGCCCCCCTCCCAGTATGCGTGGCGGGAGAGTGGCAAATAGAGGATGTCTCCGGGTCTCCAGGCATGCGCTAGAGGCTCAGCCGCTTGGTCTCCAATATGTCAACAGAGTTGGAGACATATTGGAGACCAAGCGGCTGAGCCTCTAGCGTCTGCCTGGAGCCCTGAAGACTTCCTGTATTTGCCGCTCGCTCTCCCGCCGCGCATATCGGGAGGGGGGCCCCCCGAGGTGAGGAAGGGAGGGAGGGAGGATAGGAGTCGGGCCCCCCACCCGGATAGCTACTCAAAGGGCTACCTGCCTACCCACCCGGCTACCCAACCACCTACCCACCCGGCTACCTAACCACCTACCCACCCGGCTACCTAACCACCCACCAGGCTTCCTACCTACCCACCCACCAGGCTTCCTACCTACCTACCCACCCGACTACCTAACCACCCACCAGGCTTCCTACCTACCTACCCACCCGGCTACCTAACCACCTACCCACCCGGCTACCTACCCACCCACCAGGCTTCCTACCTACCCACCCAGCAGGCTTCCTACCTAACCACCCACCCGACTACCTAACCACCCACCTGGCTACCTACCCACCCACCAGGCTACCTACCCACCCGGCTACCTAACCACCTACCCACCCGGCTACCTACCCACCCACCAGGCTACCTACCCACCCGGCTACCTACCTACCCACCCGGCTACCTAACCACCCATCAGGCTTCCTACCTACCCACCTGGCTACCTACCCACCCACCAGGCTACCTACCTAACCACCCACCCGACTACCTAACTACCCACCTGGCTACCTACCCACCCACCAGGCTACCTACCCACCCGGCTACCTAACCACCTACCCACCCGGCTACCTACCCACCCACCAGGCTACCTACCCACCCTGCTACCTACCTACCTACCCACCTGGCTACCTAACCACCTACCCACCCGGCTACCTACCCACCCACCAGGCTTCCTACCCACCCACCCGGCTACCCACCAGGCTGCCTACCTACCTACCCACCCACCAGGCTACCTACCTACCCACCCACCAGGCTACTTACCTACCTACCGGGCTAGTTACCAACACACCCACCAGGCTACCTACCCACCAGGCTACCTACCCACCCACCCACCAGGCTACCCACCCACTCACTCACCCACCGTCCCACCAGGCTACCTATCCACCCAACCACCCATGGGAGCTGCGCGCCGGATGGAGGCTGGGACAGGAGGTCTGCTGCTGCAGGTGAGTAAATGTTTTTGTTTTTTTATTTATATTAGCAGGTGTATGTTCTGGGCAGGTCTGCCACATGATTGCATGTATTTTCTGCGCAAATCTGCCGACATGATTGCATGTATTTTCTGGGCATATCTGCCGACTTGATTGCACGTATTTTCTGGGCATATCTGCCGACTTGATTGCACGTATTTTCTGGGCATATCTGCCGACTTGATTGCACGTATTTTCTGGGCATATCTGCCGACATGATTGCACGTATTTTCTGGGCATATCTGCCGACATGATTGCACGTATTTTCTGGGCATATCTGCCAACATGATTGTACGAATTTTCTGGGCATATCTGCCGACATGATTGCACGTATTTTCTGGGCATATCTGCCGACATGATTGCACGTATTTTCTGGGCATATCTGCCGACTTGATTGCACGTATTTTCTGGGCATATCTGCCGACTTGATTGCACGTATTTTCTGGGCATATCTGCCAACATGATTGCACGTATTTTCTGGGCATATCTGCCGACATGATGTGTATTTTCTTGAGAAAACCTGCACAAAACCTGCATAATTATGTGAATTTTCTGGGGAACCAAAACTTGGGCCCACTGTCTTTGTGTTGCACTTTTCAAGGGAACCTGAGGTGAGAATAATCTTGAGGCTGCCATATTTCTCTCCTTTTAAGCTATACCAGTTGCCTGGCTGCCGTGCTGGTCCTCTGCCTCTTATTCTTTCAACCATAGACCCTGAACAAGCATGCAGCAGGTCAGGGGTTTCTGACAATATTGTCAGAACTGAGAAGATTAGCTGCATGCTTGTTGCTGGTGTAATTCAGTTTATTACTGCAGCCAAATAGATCAGCAGGGCCGCCAGGCAACTAGTATTGTTTAAAAGGAAATAAACCCTCACCCCGGGTTCACTTTAAGTTACAGTTAGCTCCGCCCTCATCCGGTCATTGCCACGCCCATTTTTGCGCCGCAGGTTCTATCCACACCTATTTTTTGCAGGTTGTAGTCACGCCCATATTTTGCAGGTCGTAAAGGGCCCACAATTACAATTTTGCACAGGGGCCCACTGCTGGCTGTGTCCGCCGCTGACAAGGCCATCCACCTAAACTCACAGGCCAAACAAGGAGAGTGCTGATCAGAAATGCAGTCAAGAGGCCCATGGTGACTCTGGACGAGCTGCAGAGATCTACAGCTCAGGTGGGAGACTCTGTCCATAGGAAAACTATTAGTCATTCACTGTACAAAGTTGGCCTTTATGGAAGAGTGGCAAGAAGAAAGGCATTGTTAACAGAAAGCATAAGAAGTCCCGTTTGCAGTTTGCCACAAGCCATGTGGGGGACACAGCAAACATGTGGAAGAAGGTGCTCTGGTCAGATGAGACCAAAATAGAACTTTTTGCCCAAAATACAAAACGTTATGTGTGGCGGAAAACTAACACTGCACATCCCTCTGAACACACCATTCCCACTGTCAAATATGCTGGTGGCAGCATCATGCTCGGGGGTGCATCTCTTCAGCAGGGACAGGGAAGCTGGTCAGAGTTGATGGGAAGATGGATGGAGCCAAATACATGGCAAACTTGGAAGAAAACCTCTTGGAGACTGCAAAAGACTTGGGACTGGGGCGGAGGTTCACCTTCCAGCAGGACAATGACCCTAAACATAAAGTCAGCAACAATGGAATGGTTTAACCTCCTTGCCGGTTTTCCCGACCTGAGCTCGGGGTAGAAAAAAGAAGCTATTAGCGGTGATCCCGAGCTCAGGTCGGGGTAGGGAGTGCAGAGCTTTACCTTTAGTTGTGGAGTCCCACACGCGATCCCGCTGCGCAGCGGGACTCCAGCCTCTCTCCCTGGCAGTGTGGGGTCTTTCCCTGGCTGCCGGGATCCCCCATGTCCCCGCTATTCTTCCGGGGACCCGGCAGCCAGTTGGAGCAGCGGAGCCGTGGTGGTGGCAGCAGAGCGGTGGTGGCAGCAGAGCGGTGGTGGCAGCGTGACGTCATCGGGGGCGGGGCTAATATTGAAAACGAACTTCTCTATATTAGAGAAATATAGAGAAGTTCGTTTATATGTATATTAGCGCCATCTTGTGGGCAAAGAGAAAACTGCAGCACAGGAGCCCAGAATGGTACATTTTTTTTTATTTTGCTGCAGATCTCCCTGCCAGAATGATTTTTTTCAGGTTTTAGGGTCTGAAAGAGTGGAAAAAAAATTGCACCGCTTTTAGACCCTAAAATGTGGAAAGAATCAGAACGGCAAGGAGGTTAAAACAAAACATCTATGTGTTAGAATGCGCAGAAAAAGTGGGATCAGCGCATCACCAGGCCGCCTCTGAATGGCCTCAGCTTAGAGATGCGCTGAGCCCCCCCAGAGACTACAAACGCACCTTGAACCCAAACAGAGGCTCTGCATATACACCAAAGAAAAACTAACAAGTGGGAGCAGCTGACCAGAATTAAATCAAACATAGCAAAGAAATGAACAGCGCTACTTAAAAACAGATGAATGCTTACCTGCAAAAAAGTGCAGACCCCACTCATGGGATACAAATACACAATGAGCACACATACAACCTGTCTACCACTTGGAGGATGTTAGTTTCCACTAACACCTTGCATGCAATTTGTTAGGTACTCGTCCCTCCCACTGTCGAAGAAGTCTTTCCTCCATGGGAGGGGACCTAACACTAACTAAATCCTACCTATGCATATGCATAGCCTGGGCGCGCTACCAGTAAAATTAAGAATTGCGCAGAAAAAGTGGGATCAGCGCATCACCAGGCCGCCTCTGAATGGCCTCAGCTCAGAGATGCGCTGAGCCCCCCCAGAGACTACAAACGCACCTTGAACCCAAACAGAGGCTCTGCATATACACCAAAGAAAAACTAACAAGTGGGAGCAGCTGACCAGAATTAAATCAAACATGGCAAAGAAATGAACAGCGCTACTTAAAAACAGATGAATGCTTACCTGCAAAAAAGTGCAGACCCCACTCATGGGATACAAATACACAATGAGCACACATACAACCTGTCTACCACTTGGAGGATGTTAGTTTCCACTAACACCTTGCATGCAATTTGTTAGGTACTCGTCCCTCCCACTGTCGAAGAAGTCTTTCCTCCATGGGAGGGGACCTAACACTAACTAAATCCTACCTATGCATATGCATAGCCTGGGCGCGCTACCAGTAAAATTAAGAATTGCGCAGAAAAAGTGGGATCAGCGCATCACCAGGCCGCCTCTGAATGGCCTCAGCTCAGAGATGCGCTGAGCCCCCCCAGAGACTACAAACGCACCTTGAACCCAAACAGAGGCTCTGCATATACACCAAAGAAAAACTAACAAGTGGGAGCAGCTGACCAGAATTAAATCAAACATAGCAGAGAAATGAACAGCGCTACTTAAAAACAGATGAATGCTTACCTGCAAAAAAGTGCAGACCCCACTCATGGGATACAAATACACAATGAGCACACATACAACCTGTCTACCACTTGGAGGATGTTAGTTTCCACTAACACCTTGCATGCAATTTGTTAGGTACTCGTCCCTCCCACTGTCGAAGAAGTCTTTCCTCCATGGGAGGGGACCTAACACTAACTAAATCCTACCTATGCATATGCATAGCCTGGGCGCGCTACCAGTAAAATTAAGAATTGCGCAGAAAAAGTGGGATCAGCGCATCACCAGGCCGCCTCTGAATGGCCTCAGCTCAGAGATGCGCTGAGCCCCCCCAGAGACTACAAACGCACCTTGAACCCAAACAGAGGCTCTGCATATACACCAAAGAAAAACTAACAAGTGGGAGCAGCTGACCAGAATTAAATCAAACATGGCAAAGAAATGAACAGCGCTACTTAAAAACAGATGAATGCTTACCTGCAAAAAAGTGCAGACCCCACTCATGGGATACAAATACACAATGAGCACACATACAACCTGTCTACCACTTGGAGGATGTTAGTTTCCACTAACACCTTGCATGCAATTTGTTAGGTACTCGTCCCTCCCACTGTCGAAGAAGTCTTTCCTCCTTGGGAGGGGACCTAACACTAACTAAATCCTACCTATGCATAGCCTGGGCGCGCTACCAGTAAAATTAAGAATTGCGCAGAAAAAGTGGGATCAGCGCATCACCAGGCCGCCTCTGAATGGCCTCAGCTCAGAGATGCGCTGAGCCCCCCCAGAGACTACAAACGCACCTTGAACCCAAACAGAGGCTCTGCATATACACCAAAGAAAAACTAACAAGTGGGAGCAGCTGACCAGAATTAAATCAAACATAGCAAAGAAATGAACAGCGCTACTTAAAAACAGATAAATGCTTACCTGCAAAAAAGTGCAGACCCCACTCATGGGATACAAATACACAATGAGCACACATACAACCTGTCTACCACTTGGAGGATGTTAGTTTCCACTAACACCTTGCATGCAATTTGTTAGGTATTCGTCCCTCCCACTGTCGAAGAAGTCTTTCCTCCATGGGAGGGGACCTAACACTAACTAAATCCTACCTATGCATATGCATAGCCTGGGCGCGCTACCAGTAAAATTAAGAATTGCGCAGAAAAAGTGGGATCAGCGCATCACCAGGCCGCTTCTGAATGGCCTCAGCTCAGAGATGCGCTGAGCCCCCCCAGAGACTACAAACGCACCTTGCACCCAAACAGAGGATCTGAAAACTGCTGTTCACAAACGGTGTCCATCTAATCTGACTGAGCTGGAGCTGTTTTGCAAAGAAGAATGAGCAAGGATTTCAGTCTCTAGATGTGCAAAGCTGGTAGAGACATTCCCTAAAAGACTGGCAGCTGTAATTGCAGCAAAAGGTGGTTCTACAAAGTATTGACTCAGGGGGCCAAATATTTATGCACACCCCACTTTGCAGTTATTGATTTGTAAAAAATGTTTGGAATCATGTACGGTTTTTGTTCCACTTCACACGTGTACACCACTTTGTATTGGTCTGTCAAGTGGAATTCCAATAAAATTGTTGCATGTTTGTGGCAGTAATGTGACAAAATGTGGAAACCGTCAAGGGGGACGAATACTTTTGCAACCCACTGTACATTACATTTTCTGTTACATAGTATCACACCACCAAACGTATTTAATGAGGAAAAGTAACACCAGTAAAACACACCTCCTGCCAACAGGGATGTGACAATGGCCCTTACAGCCACTGCAACCATTGGGGGCCTGCTCCTCTTCCCTTCTTTCCCACACTTCCTGGCTGCCTTCAATTTACATAGTGCAGTGTAGCTTCAGCTTGACCTTCTCAAGTGCTGGGGCACAATGGTAGTGAAAGTAAATCCAAGGTGAGAGTGATATGGAGGCTGTCATATGTATTTCCTGTTTAACAATACCAGTTGCCTGGCAGCCCTGATGATCTATTTGGCTGAAGTAGTGTCTAATAGAGATGGCCCGAACCTCCGATTTTAAGTTCGCGAACAGAGTTCGTCAACTTCTGCAAAAGGTTCGGTTTGCGTGAACTTTCGCGAACTGCAATAGACTTCAATGGGGATGCGAACTTTGAAAACTAGAAACATTTATGCTGGCCACAAAAGTGATGGAAAAGATGTTTCAAGGGGTCTAACACCTGGAGGGGGGCATGGCGGAGTGGGATAGATGCCAAAAGTCCCGGGGAAAAATCTGGATTTGATGCAAAGCAGCGTTTTAAGGGCAGAAATCACATTGAATGCTCAATTGCAGGACTAAAGTGCTTTCAAACATCTTGCATGTGTATACATCAATTAGGGAGTGTAATTAGTGTACTGCTTCACACTGACACACCAAACTCACTGTGTAACGCACCGCAAACAGCTGTTTGCGTAGTGACGGCCGTGCTGGACTGGTGCGCACCATGGCGATAGCGGTTTTCAAGCCTATATGGTCGCCGGGGTGTGGTAGCTCAATGATAGAACATCAGTGACTGTCCAGCTGATCAAATTTGGTCTGTCCACAATGAAGCAACGACCTTAATATCTTCTTGTATGTAGGTAGGCACAGGTAGGTGCCCCAGTATAGGTAGGTAGGCAAAGGTAAGTGCCCCAGCAGTTAGCTAGGCATAGGTAGGAGTCCCAGTATAGGTAGGTAGGCATAGGTAGGAGTCCAGTATAGGTAGGTAGGCATAGGTAGGTGCCCCCAGCAGTTAGCTAGGCATAGGTAGGAGTCCCAGTATAGGTAGGTAGGCATAGGTAGGAGTCCCAGTATAGGTAGGTAGGCATAGGCAGGTGCCCCATTAGTTAGCTAGGCATAGGTAGTTGTCCCAGTATAAGTAGGTAGGTATAAGTAGGTGCCCTAGTATAGGTATAGTTTAGGCATAGGTAGGTATTCCAGTAGTTAGCTAGGCATAGGTAGAAGTCCCAGTATAGGTAGGTAGGCATAGGTAGGTGCCCCAGTATAGGTAGATAGGCATAGGTAGGTGCCCCAGTAGTTAGCTAGGCATAGGTAGGAGTCCCAGTATAGGGAAGTAGGCATAGGTAGGTGTCCCAGTATAGGTAGATAGGCATAGGTAGGTGCCCCAGTAGTTAGCTAGGCATAGGTAGGAGACCCAGTATAGGTAGGTAGGCATAGGTAGGTGCCCTAGTATAGGTAGGTAGGCATAGGTAGGTGCCCCAGTAGTTAGCTAGGCATAGGTAGAAGTCCCAGTATAGGTAGGCATAGGTAGGTGTCCCAGTACAGGTAGATAGGCATAGGTAGGTGCCCCAGTATTTAGCTAGGCATAGGTAGGAGACCCAGTATAGGTAGGTAGGCATAGGTAGGTGCCCTAGTATAGGTAGGTAGGTAGGCATAGGTAGGTGTCCCCATATAGGTAAGTAGGTGCCCCAGTAGTTAGGTAGGCATAGGTAGGTGTCCCAGTATAGATAGTTAGGCAGGACCTGGCTGGCACAGTAATAACAATTACCAAGGTCCAGCTGCAGCAGATAGGGGTGTATAATGTCAGTGTCAGTGGGCAACACAAAAAAAACACATCAGGAGAACATTAGCTCTCAAAAGAGCTGTTGTGGGGTGCTATTTTAGCAATAACAATCAGCCAGGAGCAAGCTAACAAGCCTACAAGAGCCTAACTAATCTTTCCCTATGAGAGTCTGCCAGCACCTGTCCCTTCACTAAGTAATGCAGGCACACGAGTGAGTGTAAAGCCCGGGGCTGCCTGCATTATATAAGGGGGGGGGGGGAGTGGCTCCAGGAGAGAGTGTAGCCTAATTGGTTACAATGTGCCTGCTGACTGTGATGTAGAGGGTCAAAGTTGACCCTAATGGCGCACTATGGGGGCGAATCGAAGTTCCGCAAAAGTTTGCATTCGCTGGCGAAAGTTTGCCTGTAACCGTTCGCATGCGAACCGTTCGGGCCATCTCTAGTGTCTAAATTACACCAGAAACAAGAATGCAGCTAATCTTGGCAGATGTGACAATAATGTCAGAAGCACCTGATCTGCTGCATGCTTGTTCAGGGTCTACAGCTAAAAGCATTAGAGGCAAAGGATCAGCAGGATAGCCAGCCAACCAGCATTGTTTAAAAGGAAATAAATATGGTAGCGTCCATATCACTCTCACCTCGGGTTCACTTTAATGTAGAAAGTGGGGAGAAAGGGGGAGAGGGGGCTGTCAAAGCACAAGCTGTGAATGATTGGTCAGCAATGAGTATACATAGGCAACATTTGATTTAAAGAGGAACTGTAACCAAGGATTGAACTTCATCCCAATCACTAGCTGATACCCTCTTTTCCCATGAGAAATCTTTACCTTTTCTCAAATAGATAATCAGGGATGTCTGTTATTGTGGTGAAACCCATCCCACAGTGTGAGTTCAGGACCTAGCTGTGTTTCTGGCAGAATCATCTAAATTCAGACAATGGGAAACCCTTTGGAAAATTCTCAGGTGTTCTAGCCCGAATACTAGAAGTATTGCAAGCTGCAATAGGAGCATGTGGGAGGAGAGTAGGAGGGATTGGGTGGGCCAGCTATGTACACAGCTGTTACCTGTCAGCCCACCCAGATAAAGAAATATAGTAATAATAGGGAATCTCTGGAACATTTCCAGGTATTCTAGTCCTGACTGACAGAAGTTTTATTACACCGATAAGAATTTTCTAGGCTTACTGCAAGTGCAAGATTCAGTGTATGTATAATCATTAAAAGGTTGCACCTTGACAGATATTCTCACAGGGAGGTAGATAGGTTAAATAAATTATATAGACATCAAACAAATGGCAGCGCTCATAGGCTGCAACTGAAATGAAGACCAACAGAGGCATGCAGAGCCCCACAGGGGCTAAATACATGCCTTGAATGCAAATCAGGTGCAAATTGTGTACTAGTCCCTAATCTAAAATTTGAATGCAAATTGAAGCACATGGATGCATCTAGCCATAAGTAAACTTACATGAGTTCTGTACAGCAGGGGACATTGGCAGCACTTCCAAAGGCTGCACCCGAATTGACTACCTGCAATAGATGTGCAGAGCTCCACAATGTGGACAAAATTACACAATGTCATGATCTCTTCTGTAGCGTCTGCTGCAGGCTGCAGTTGTACCGCAGCCGAGCAATTCTGATTGCTTTTTATGCATTCGCTTGCATAGGGGTTGATTCCATCTGCAGCTGCTCTGAAGTTCATGGCAGCTTGGGATGCTGTTATGAATCCAAACATTATTTGTTGCTGCTGAGTTGCAATTACTTTCATGCAGGTTGCATAATTTTGTCTGCCTTGTCCAGCTGTCAGCTTGTGACTGATTACCATTCACCTGTGTGGAAATTTGCATGTCTGCTCTCAGTATAAAGGGTTGCTTTCTGCGAGCATGCTCCGCCCGTCATAGTTTCAGCTCTGTCTAAGCTGTTACTGGGTCCTTGATACTGTGAATTATATTTCCTAGTCTTGCTTCCTTCTATCGCAGTTATCTTGTGGAGCTACGATTATATATTTTCCCACGGGGACATATATGCGTTCTCCATTCTAGTGCAGAGATTTTGTAATGTTTGGATTGCCTAGCTTAGTTCGCTGTATTGCACCAGATCTACCTAGTCTCCCTTGCATATGTTATATATTGGTTCATCGCCAATATATACGTATTCTAGTCAGCGTTTGTTATTTTCCTTGTATTCGTGCTACGGTGATATATCAGTGCCGCTAATATATATGTACTCGAACTGTTGATATCCTGTGTTTAGCTACTCAGTTTTAGTACATTTCGGTAGGTTGCGCTTATCGTGACCACCCGTGCTTAGCTAGCATAGTCCTGTTCTTGTGAGGTAGCCATTGCTGCAGTTGCTATTGGTTACCTCACTCTAGTCTTGTGAATGCTTGCTGTCACTGAGGCAGTGACTAGATTAGCAAGCGTTCATTCTGTCAGCCTCTGTCCTCCTAGTCCTGTTGTTGAGAGGTGGCCATTGCCGCAGTCGCTATTGGCTACCTCACTCCAGTCTGTCTTGTCTCATTTGTGAATGCTTGCTGTCACTGAGGCAGTGACTAGATTAGCAAGTGTTTATTATGTCAGTCTCTGTCCTTATTTCTCAGTGTTTTGGACAATAGACGCTCAGCGCTGCTGTCGCGCTGAGCAACCATTGTTAAGTGTAGCTTGTGGTTGCTCGGAGCTGCGCTCGCTCTGCGCGCCACATCTCCTGCTGGGGTCACTCTGTCTCCTCCTCCAGTGCATTCGCACTATACCCTGAGATTTCATAGTTTTATGCTTTGCTTGCGTTTTGCATGTGTGTCTCCTTCATGTCAGGGTGTGCATTGCGCGCTGACCGTGGAGGATACACCACCAAACGTTACAAACAACTTGCATTCAAAACAGGTGCAGCAAAGGAGGGCGTTAGCTTCAGTATAAATAATATGTGCACAAATTATTCCCTACTAGACTTCTCCGCGGCAATGACGGGCCCTCGCGGGGAAGAGCTACCACTAGACTAACGATAAAAAACATGATTTTGTTCCTAGTGCTGCTAATCATGAGATGGTCTAGGTTTAGAGACTAGTACATAATTTGCATCTGATTTGCATTCAAGGCATGTATTTAGCCCTTGTGGGGCTCTGCATGCCTCTATTGGTCTTCATTTCAGTTGCAGTCTATGAGCACTGTCATTTGTTTGATGTCTATCTGAAGAAATGTGTATACCATTTTAGGGAATAATTTGTGCACATATAACTTATACTGAAGCTAACGCCCTCCATTGCTGTACCTGTTTTGAATGCAAGTTGTGTAATTTTTTCCACATTGAGGAGCTCTGCACATCTATTGCAGGTAGTCAATTCGGGTGCAGCCTTTGGAAGCGCTGCCAATGTCTCCTGCTGTACAGAACTCATGTTGCTGTTTTGAATGCAAGTTGTATAATTTTGTCCACATTGTAGAGCTCTGCACATCTATTGCAGGTACTTAATTCGGGTGCAGCCTTTGTTTGAAAGCACTGCCAATGTCTCCTACTGTAAATAAATTAGATGAAATTTAACTACTTGCCGACTGCTCCATGCCAATTGGCGTGAGCAGTGCGGCAGCCCCAGGACTGCTCCATGCCGATTGGCGTAAACGGCCGTCTATGGGGCTAGCAGGAGGTTGCGCACAGGCTGCGTACCAACTACTGCTTGGAAGGCAGAGCGGAGCTCCGCCTTCAGTCTCCCAGCGGCGATCGCCGCTCAGGAGACTGTTAGACGGCGAAACCGCTGTCTAATTACTTTATACAGCGCTGCAATCTGCAGCAGCACTGTACTGGGGACAGCCGTGTGACATGGCTGTCCCCCTGGCACTTAAAACAGTGATTGGCTGTCATAGGCTGAAGCCTATGACAGCTGACCACACTGATTGGCTGGCGGGGGGAGGGAGGGATATAAATTAAAAAAATAGTAAACTTTATAAAAACATTTTATACAATAAATATTTACCCAAAAAAAACCAAAAACCTGGGGGGCGATCAGACCCCACCAACAGAGAGTTCTGTTGGTGGGGAGAAAACGGGGTTGTTCGGCCCTGCAGCTTGGCCTTAAAGCTGCAGTGGCCATTTTAGTAATAAATGTCCTGGTCACTAGGGGGGCTAACACCGCGGTCCCCAAGTGGTTAAATATCATGCCGGAACAGAGGTAAAACGAAAGCCTGATAAGGTTTTATGAGATACCTGGTGTTCTTGTTCTCCATGCAATGGCCACTCCTCACCTAACATGCATCCATAGTTTGACCATTCTGCATTGCCCACAAATCCACATTTATTAATAACATGTATTCTAAGTCTGAATCATGTTTTCTTTTTTTCCTATTTTTAGTATTGTTTTATTTATTGTGTGTGTGTGTGTGTGTGTGTGTGTGAGAGAGAGGGGGATTAGATACTCGAATATAAGTCGACCCCGTGTAAAAGCGACCCCAATATTTGACCTTCATAAGGTGGATTTTTCTAAATTATTCAAGTATTAGTCAATGTATAAGATAGCCAGGTAGGTGCCTCCAGTACAGGTAGCCAGTATAGTTGCCCCGAGTATAGGCTAGCCAGGCAGGTACCTCCAGTATAGGTAGCCAGTATAGTTGCCCCCAGTATAGATAGGTAGCCAGTATAGTTGCCCCCAGTAGATGTATGTAGCCAGTATAGTTTCCCTCAGTATTGGTAGGTAATTACACAAACCTGAATTAATTTAGCAAAACACAATTTTACCTATCTAAAAACATATTAAAACGTAACTTTTAATAGATTTAATTAAAATGCCTGTCTCTGCAGATATCTCAATACTATTCTGGGGAGAGGAATTGGGAATCCTTAAAAACTATGCATAGCCTTTATTTGTCTCTAATCAGTATTATGGTCTACCCCTTTTCCCCAGACTGATATAACAACTACATACTATACACACATCATCCCACCACAACCCGACATGTTTCACCCCTTTAAAAGAGGGGCTTTGTCAGGGGCAAATATAAAAGTGCAAGGTGCTACCAGTGTCAATACATAAAGTGAAACATCAAGAAAAATAAAAAACAGAGATGCAAATCTGCAGCATACCCTCATGGTTATGGTTACATCATCACAGGGGGTGCTCGCACCAACTCAAGGGACACCTGGGAGAGGAAGATGATAGGAGATAGAAGTTGCCGGGAACCCAGAAGGTGGGTTGTTCACCTCTATGCCAACTCTCCCACCACCGTTGCAGCCTTTACCATCCACCGCTGGCTGCAGCATCCCTCTTCTCCTCCACTCGCTCTATAACTTATGCTACTGAAGTCATGTGACATCAGGAGCTACTCTAAAGCAGGTAGACCAGCGTGAGTGAGGGAGAAGATAGGATGTTGCGCCCGGCGGTGGATTGTGAGTAACCCCCTAACCACTAGTTATGGTCAAGTAGATGAAAAAAACTTCAAGTTGATGCACATTTATGCAAATTTTTATGCAAATTTATGCAGCTTGGAAATGAACCACTCAAATCCTGCTGAGGTAAAATTTGATTGGTTCATTTTCAAGCTGCATAAATTTGCATAATTATTAGCATAACTTTGCATCAACTCGAAGTTCTTTGCATCTACTTGACCCTCACTACACCCCACATCCCCACCCCACACAGGCTGTAAGTCGAAAAATTTAGGACTACTCAAGTAAAAGTCAACCCCCACACACACACACACGCTTTTATACTATGAGTCAGTCCGACATTTCTTGACTTATAGTCGAGCATATATGGTATATAGCAATGTATTAATGTGGAAAATATCCTGCTGCTTACATGACAATATATATCCTCATGGCGTTTTTAAGTTTTAAGATTGTTACCTATGAATTTAATATAGCTTGTTGAGTAAAGGTGGCCATACACTGGTCGATTTGCCATCAGATTCGACCAACAGATAGATCCCTCTCTGATCGAATCTGATCAGAGAGGGATCGTATGGCCACCTTTACTGCAACAGATTGTGAACCGATTTCAGCCTGAAACCGATCACAATCTGTGGAGCTCCGCTGCTGCCGCCCCTCCCCTCCGCATAGATTACCTGCTCCAGCCGGCGCGACTCCCTCTCTGCTGTCTTCTTCTCTGCTCCGGCTCCGCTCCGGCTACTGAACTTCCTGTCCAGGTGAAGTTTAAACAGAAGAGGGCGCTCTACTGTTTAAACTTCCTGCCGGGACAGGAAGTTCTGTGTAGCTCTGGAGCCTGAAGCCCGAAGCGGAGAAGAAGACCAGGGGACTCGTGCCGGCTGGAGCAGGTAATGTATTACCGCTGTATTGCGACGGTCGTCGGGCATTCGAACGCCGCTAATGACGCACTCCCAACCTGCGGGGACCGAGAACAATCTTCTGCACGGATGGGTCGATGGGAATCGACGAGAACGATCGATTGTGGGTGGAAATTGATCGTTCTGTCAGCGGTGTGCACGGCGATTTCACAGCCATTTCGATCACTGTGATCGAAACGGCTGTATATCGGCGGGACAATCGTTAGGTGTGGGCCCCTTAAGAGATAGAAGATCCGGGCATCAGCTTAGTGTTGCATATCACCGATTATTTACCCCACACACCTTCCAACATAAATTGCAATGAACCTTGGCCTTACAGCCATTTCGCAGGGAATCCCTGCTTCTTCAGAGGCAATAGACACAGACAGACAGAACAATTATATTGCGCCTTTCTCCTGGTGGACTCAAAACGTCAGAGCTGCAGCCACTAGGGCGCGCTCTATAGGCAGTAGCAGTGTTAGCGAGACGTGCCCAAGGTCTCCTACTTAATAGGTGCTATCTTACAGAACAGGCCGAGTGGAGTTTTGAACCCAGGTCTCCTGTGTCAGAGGCATTACACTATCCAGCCACAAAGTAGATTACATACAAGAGTCAGTCACAGAACATTATATATATATATATATATATATATATATATATATATATATATCATAATTCGGACTTGCCAGTAGCTACAGCAACCTCCCTCTGCCAAACGCACGCCAGACGCCGCACACAGCCAACTGCTTGGTCAGAAAAAAGTAGGAGGGAAAATGGGGAGGACAGAAAGGTGGGGGCCCAGAACCAGGCAGGGTCAGGAAAACCAAGAGAACAGAAAAATTTTAGGCCAGTAAAGATTAGGTGTGGGGGTGTTTTTAAAAGAGAGGCTTGGGGGGAGAAGGTTAAGGTTAGGGTGTGGGGGTTAGTTTTTAAGGGTTATGCTTGGGGGGTGATTAAGGTTAGGCATCGGCAAGGGAGCTTCTATGTGAGAATAGAGTTAGGTTAAGTTGTAGTAAAATATCTGTATTATTTACTGATATCTTACTATGGTAATTTACAATTTTAAAACATAGAATATTGGTAAATTTTACTGATACTGTACTAGAAGAAATTGGGTGCCCAAATTTCCTTTTGCCCCTTTTTCATGCATGCATGTTGAGCACCTAAAGACAGTGGCGTGGTATTCGATAAAATCACTAGCTATGATCAGGAAGTTTACAGTGATGGGAGTGGTGAGTGCTAGAGAGCTAAGGGACAGAGCATATATCAAGAAAGGTTTACGCCCACCCAAGTGTATTCTTCATGATGTCAAGCACAGTATATGGCAGTGGTCCTCAAACTAAGGCTCTCAGGCTGAATGCGGCCCCCTGGGGCTTTTTTACCGGCCCCCCACACACAAACAGCTTGATTCACTAACCAGCGCTAAGCCGGTTAGTGAGCCTAAACACATAGTGGGCGCAAACCACAGAGGTAAGTGGTTTGCGTCCATATAGAGCGCACAGCCCAGGGCAGCGCCCGCTGCTCTGTAAAAGTCGCACCCAGGGCAACGAAATCGGTGCATCGGGTGCCCCCGAAACAACGCATCAATGTGCCGCTTCAGGGGCACCTGATGCGCCGATCACAGGGCAGCGGGTGCGATGTTATCGTCGCACCGCGCACTATTCCCGACTGCGTGTGCACTGCCCTGAGCTGTGCACAATGTAGCTTTAGGTCCTATTAGTGCCCACAAAGCTACTTATGGGGCACTAAGTGGCTGTTCACTCCGGCACTATCACTTAGTGCCGGTTAGTGAATCAAGCCCAAAATGTATTACTTGTAGATGTGGTCAGCTACATCTTTAAATATGCCACATGGAAGCCAGAAAGCAGTAATTCGCTGGTTTCCAATCAAATTCCGCATCAGGTGACACTGCTGTCCAATTGAACTGCAGGTTGTCACCTGGGTATGCTTCACTGTCTGGCCCAAATTTTATGTATACTCCGGCCCCCCAGCAGTCTGAAGTATGTTAACCTGGCCCTCGACCCAAAACTTTTGGGGACCCCTGGTATATGGACTTATATAATATATAATGGCTTATATAATATATAATGTCAAGCACAGTATATGGGCTTATTTAATAATAATAATGTTATTATTGTTATTAATATCATTATTATATATAGGTTTATATGCCACCCGATGGAAGCTCTGCAAACTTAAAGTGGTGGATGAAACAAATTATTTACAGGTGGAGGGACTATAGACTCTGTGCATTGAATACTTAATGACATTTATATGTTTTACTGACAGTTCTCCAGTTTGTACAGTGGAGAGCGGTATTCCTGGAAAATAATATGTATGTGCTCTGATGGAATTTTTCAAGGTGGGATGAATTAAGACAAATGGCATTTGCATATTTATTACTGTTATAGCAATGCACACTTTTACTGCATACCTTTTTATGGTTTATAAAGCTAATTTAAACTGTAAGATACGTATTACTTGGTAATCAGTGAGTGCAGGTTAAGGTCTTCTTTCCTTTTTTTTAAATTTTAGAATGTATAGTTATTGCCTTGCTCCATTATTGAGAAGCGAGGGTATCCTTACTAAGGGAAAATGTTTGCTCACTTGTTCATTTGCTCTTTGCCCTGTTGTGCAGTTGTAAAAATAAACTGTTGCTTAGCTGAGCTACAGGCATGGATGAATGATAACTGGTTGAAACTGAATGCTGACAAAACTGAGGTCCTGTTTGTCCAAAGTCAGTGCCCGCCATCAAAACAGCTCTATCCTAAAGCAACACCAATCAGGATTGGGAATTCAGACAAAAACAGCTCCAACTTTGTGCGCAGCCTTGGCGTACTAATCGATGGGGAATTGAGTTTCAGAAACCAAATTTCATCTGTAGTTAAATCCTCCTTCTTTCATCTGAAGAACATTGCAAAGATTAAACATCTGATTCCCCCAGAGGATCTTCCAACCCTAGTCCACGCCTTCATCACATCACGTCTGGACTACTGCAATGCCCTTTATGTTGGCCTCCCCAAAAAGGACCTGCGTCGCCTGCAATTAGTGCAGAATTCTGCTGCCAGATTGCTAACAAACCAGCCTCGCCACTGTCATATTACACCGATCCTTCGCTCACTGCACTGGCTACCAGTAGAATGGAGAATACTCTTCAAGATTGGACTGCTGATATTCAAATCCCTGCACAGTCTAGGCCCTGGATACATGAAGGACTTGCTGAAGCTGCACCACACCTCTCACAACCTCAGATCAGCAAGTTCTGTAAACTTGGTCACTCCCATAGTGCACCTCAAAAAATCTGGAGATAGAGCCTTCTGCCATGCTGCCCCTACTCTCTGGAACTCCCTACCACACCCAGTAAAGACAGCACCATCCCTGGAGCTATTCAAATCCAGACTGAAAAGCCACCTGTTTAGCCTGGCATTTCCAGATTTATAAAATGTCTTCCTCTGTACCACGATGGTCTGAGCCATGCTTATGCGCTTTGAGTCCCACGGGAGAAAAGCGCTTTACAAATGTTATTTGTTGTTGTTGTTGTAGTGCTATAGCTTTTATGCGCCATATTGTACTGATGGTGATGTAGTAAGCCATCTTGTATGTGAATCTTTTCATTCAGATCTGTATACTGGTTCATTTGAGTCTGGAGGATTTCCTTAATACTTGTTTATCAGAAACTACTAACCAGATGGGTCTATGAGTCATATGTTACTTAAAGTGTACTTATACAGAGTGCTTTCATATAAGGAATGTAACACTGATCTAACCCATGATTTAATATCTTTCATCAATGTACTAAAGAACCTATAATTGTCTTTTAGTATGGAGTTAGGGGACATTGGGATGTTTTTAAGCCATAATGTATGAATTTAGAGTTGTTTAAAAGAGAGTCGTAAATTTAGTATTTGTATTCCAGGGTGAATATCTAATTATTTAGATGATGAACAGACATTTAGAAGTGGGCTATAAATCTGTTAGTTGCATGTTGACCGGAATGTGGCCCACTTGGTGTGGTTCCAGCTATTATGAGTTGTTAGGAGTTGTTGGTCATCTCTGAGGAGTTTTTTTCCCATCTTCCATGGGCTTGCATGGACTCCATGCTTTCTTATGGAATGAAGGGCTCAGCTGCTAATCTGAGATGATGGAATTCTCTCAACTCATAGCTGGGCTGGCCACCTAGCTAAGTCTGACTGTGCTTCCCTTCTAAGGAACTTGTAAACTATCGTGAGGGAAGAGTTGCTCTCTAGGAAAGATAGAAGTTGCTGCAACCTTGAGCGGGACAACTAAAAAACACAAGGTGTTGTGATGTGTTTATAATACTGTTACTTGTTATGTTACGTTGTTATTCTTTGTCTTCTTTCCAATAACTTGGTATTGTATATCATATTTTGTATCAATAAACTTGTTAACCTTTTTGCTTGTCTCTGATATTGAAGGAATCATAAAGAACCTGCAATTGCTACCTGTGTAAGTGGTATCACTTTTTCCTGTAGCACTACAGCAGTAAAATAATAAAACCTCAGAAAAGGCTGTCTGACACGTACGATAATATTAATAAACTGGAACTGAACTTGTACTCTGCATGAAGTTCTCAAAGAAAGCTGTGATAGCATGACTCAACAAACCGCAAAGCAAATACCTTAGGATTATACATAAGTGCTAAATGTGAAACTTAGCTACAATATACATCAATCCCATTCTGCAATTAATACATAGGAAATGACTTCATATTTTGCTTGGCCATTTAATATATTCTATTCTAAAGCTATACATGCTTTAAATCCTTAATACCTTGCTATGTACAGAATTTGAAAGCTGCTAAACAAGTCAGTCTAGTGTACCTGAAGACTGGACCAGTCTAGTATGGAGACTACAAAAGAAATACGAGAATGATTCAGCTTGCTGAAGGGGAGTCCAGTAATTCTGAATGCTCACCCATGGATGGTGATCTCTGGGGACAAAAATCTAGCACAGCTTTAGTGTTAGGTATTTAGAAAGGAAAAGGTTAAAGTTAGGTGCAATGTTAAAGTTATGGCCGTTGCTGTTGGAGAAAAGGGAAAGTTCAAGGTAACCTACTGTATATATGCGTAATACAAGTTGACCTCTTATATAAGTTGACTCCAATATTCACCCTCTTGAGGTGGCCACTAACGGTGCAACTTCTATTGAAAAATTGTTCGAGCGATCAGAAATTCTGATCGGAAAAAAAATTATTCATTACACCATCAATGAACCAATCTTTGCTTCCTATCTATCACAACCAACCAAAAAAAATGCAAATTTTGGTTTGACAAAAATCCAATCGGACCACTATTTTTATAATCGTTCATAATAGATTGTGCCCATCAACTGAGATTGTTTACAACCAATCTGATCAGAATTTCTGATCGCTCAAACAATTTTTCACTAGAAATTGGGCCATTAGTGGCCACCTTTAAGCTGGAATGTTTATTGACTCAAATACAAGTCTACCCAGCAAAGTTAATGACTGCACTTGGGGCCCAAGAGGGGTTAATGACTGCAGTGCATACAGTATTGCAGTCTTTTTCACACTTGGACGTTGCGTTGCAGGGGACGTTAAGGTCACATAACGTTCCCCTAACGCAACGCGTGGTGGTGCTAAAGGTGAACGCTACATAGAGCCGCGTTATGCGGCTCTTGGTACACCATTTTCGTTTCATAGTGATAGAACGAATACCGCGCATGCGTCAAAAGACTGTGGAGACCATGTAATCGGAACACTCTGCATCACGTGGTCCCGCCAGCCAATAAGTGGCCGTTCCAGGAAGTAAACACTGCAGTGCAGTGAATATTAATTAGCCATGTGGCTAAGCATAATAGCGGATTCTCCCCTCCTCCTCTCCTGCACATAAAAATGAAAAAAAAACAACATTACTGATCATGTGCAAACAGTCTAACGCGGCTAAAACCGCGTATAACGCACATCATGCTGCACTTTCATTGAACGTGCAGCGTTACACTGTAACGCAACATAGGCACTGTGAACAGCCCATTGATTTTTCAAAGTGCGCCTGTAACGTCCCACTGTGAAAGCAGCCTAAAGGGACACTTAAGGCTAGAAAAAAAATTAGTTTTACTCACCTGGGGATTTCACCTGCCCCCTGCAGCTGTCCGGTGCCCTCTATAATGCTATTGCGGCCAGGAACGCGAAGAATCACTTTTGGAAGCCACTGTGATTCATGGAGGCTGCCATCTTTGTCATGGGGGCAGCCATCTTTTTGGTTGAAAGGAGGTGACAGGGAGCATAAGACACAGTTCCAACTGTCCTGTGTCCTGATAACCCCTCCCAGCTGCATGCGCTAGGCTTCAAATGTCAAATTCAAATTGTAAAAAAAAAAATTTGCACCAAAACAGCAGAACGAGAACAACAACATCAGAAATCCCATCATGCTTTGCACAGCATCAGGGGAAAAATGCCTGGGCAGTTTTCTTCTGTGCAGCTAAAAATGAGGCTTGTATAAGAGAAACAAAGTTCTGATGCTGTGAAACTGTTTAACAAACAACAGGCCCTTTCAGTGCTGCTAAGTCGATTTTTAGTCTGGAGGTTCACTTTAACACGGGGTAAATTGCTTGAAGAGGATTTGACAATTGCATAGTGTGTACCAGGCTTTAGAGTGTAGATTTACTTTATATGCAAAGCTGTGGCAAAATATATTGCATGCTTTGTTAGAAAAATACCAAATAATATCAATTCAGTTTAGATGTGATAACTATATTACCTCATACAGTTCCTTATCTTTCTCCTGGAGTTGGAGTTCTGCTTCCTTACATTCTTCCTTACATTCTTCCTTACATTCTTCCTTACATTCTTCATCAGCCTGATAAGAAAGTGAAGTATTTAAATACAGGTTGTTTTCTTCATAAATATGTTTTGAAAATGTTGCTACATCCGAATAAATTAGATTTTACTAATTTATGCATAGATGTCATTATAATCCAGTCTGAAAATACAGTATATTTATTATGGCATTGTTGTCTCTCATTTCCTGTCTTGTTATGATAAAAGAAATCCCAGTTGATTATGAATGGCTGATTAAATGAATACAGGGATCTGCTTACTTCCAGCCACTAAATTTGACCATGCTGTATACAGTGGCTAGATAGATGTATACACTTTGGTACTGAATGATTGGGTTTATTTTCTGTAATTTTTTTTAGACAAACATAAGAATATTGTGATGCTAGGGACACACTAGGCACAGTGCAAAAAAACATGCATTTTCTGCACTGTGTTTTTAAATTTTTGCTGCATTTTTGTATGCATTTGCGTTTCACATTTGCGTATTTCATGCATTTTTTGTATGTTTCTCGTTTGCTTTTTTTTTAATTAATTTCCATAATCAATGGAGTGAAATACAGTAACACATATATATTTATAAAAACAACCCACTTCATGGGCAAGGTGGATCGCACCCTGAACGGGGAACCTATGAACAGGTTAAAACACCTGCAATATGTATACCTTAAAGAAGATTTTTCCCAGTATCCTGCATGAGGGGGATGGACATATGTTAATCAGCCTCTCCATTTAAACCTCGCTTTGACAGCGTCGGTTAGCTCTGACTTGGGCTATTTGGAGGGTTGCAGGGGGACACTTTTTCCAATTGTACAGCTGGTGGGGGATGTGTAAATATGTATATATGTTGTAATATAGCACTTGCACTATGTTATTTCTGAAGAAGCCTTGTTGGTGAAACCGGTCAAATCTATAGGAGCACTGTAATTATGTGTACAGCACCCATTTCGTTGTTTCAGTAGTCCACCCTGCCTACCCAATTGTGTCCATGTGGTTAATGCTGTGTGGAACCAATGATTTGTTGGTAACTGTTACAGCACCACAAATCAAAGTATCCACTATAATATAGTGTTGTGGACTATATCGGGGCTAGCTACACCCCACTCTATGTAATATACGCTGCAATTATACAGTGTGAACGAACATGGCACAGTACATACATTTTGGTATCAGAGGTGTACGACAATTGCTCCTCTGTTATGTGTATATATATATATATATATATATATATATATATATATATACAGGGCCGGGACAAGGTCCACCATCAACAGAGGCTGAGCTGCCCAAGTGCGCCCCCCCCCCCCATCTCCGCAGTAAGCAATGGGGAGGGTTGTCAAGGGCATCGCATGATGCCCATGGTACGGGGCTGGATTTCTACTTTCCAGTACCCAGGGCCCACTTTTATTAACTGCCCCCTCTGAGTCTAAAAGTATACACACAAACTATAACTGTCTCTTGTAGGGACCAGAATCCAATTCCCAGGGTGACAACAAGCTTATACAGACACATCTCTTGGCTACAGCTAAAGTGATGAGTGCTGTTGCTGTGGGGAAGGGGAAGGAACACAATGTAATGACTTCTAGCTGGTGGGGTAAGGAGGAGAATAATGCATTCAGCTGTTGATTAAAGATCTAGTGTGTGCTATATAAATACATAATAATAATATGGTAGGACATTAGCATTAGACTATGACTATGGTAGGATTAGATTGTGAGCTCCTCTGAGGACAGTCAGTGACATGACTATGTACTCTGTAAAGTGCTGCAGAAGGTGTCAGTGCTATATAAATACATAATAATAATATGGTAGGGCATTAGACTATGACTATGGTAGGGATTAGATTGTGAGCTCCTCTGAGGACAGTCAGTGACATGACTATGTACTCTGTACAGTGCTGCAGAAGATGTCAGTGCTATATAAATACATAATAATAATAATATGGTAGGACATTAGACTATGACTATGGTAGGATTAGATTGTGAGCTCCTCTGAGGACAGTCAGTGACATGACTATGTACTCTGTAATGTGCTGCAGAGGATGTCAGTGCTATATAAATACATAATAATAATATGGTAGGACATTTCACTATGACTATGGTAGGATTAGAGTGTGAGCTCCTCTGAGGAGTCAGTGACATGGCTATGTACTCTGTAAAGTGCTACAGAAGGTGTCAGTGCTATATAAATACATAATAATAATATGGTAGGATATTAGACTATGGTAGGATTAGATTGTGAGCCCCTCTGAGGACAGTCAGCGGCATGACTATGTACTAAGTGTATCTAAGTGTATCAGTAATGACCGCTTTAAAGCGGACCTGAACTTCCTCTCTGCACTAAAAGATAGGCAACAGCATAAGAACCTTTAAAGAAAAACATCTTTGCTGCAGCTAATACAAATCTGATACAAATCCTGCAATAAATCTGCACTGTTTCTACTTCCTGCTTTCACGGAAGCAGACATATTGATAATATCCTGTGCTTTCAAATGAGCTTATATGCCTTATCTGCCATGGCAATTAGGTGGCACAGGGAATAGATCAAATTACAACTTTGTATTAGTCACAGATAATGGGGAATTACAAGCTTAGCTCTCTAAATACATACAGGGTTCATTTCTCTATATTTTCCTTTTGTCGTGTGCAAGAGTTCAGGTCCACTTTAAAAGGCATGCACTGATGGGATGCATCTGGAGAGGGAGATATTTGAGGGAAGGAAAGATAGGCTAAAGACAGAGAGGGGTAGAACATTTAGAGACAGGAGGGGGGGGGGGGGGAGATATAGAATGAGAAGAGAGGAATGGAGAATGATAGGGAATGGGAGAGAGGCATAGATGTTGACATAGAAGCCAGAATCATCACAGACCTGACACACAGCTGATAGCTACTTCCCCCTGTGTGCTCTTCTTTGACCCAGGAAGCCCAGCTCTGGCCTATAATGCTGCAGTTATTCCTGTTATCTATCTAGAAACCCCCACATAGTAATGCAGCAGCTTCAGGGACAGGGAAGAAGGGGAGAGAGAGAGAGAGAGAGCTCCCAGCTGTGAGTTTCTCATGTACACTCGTGTCAGCAGCAGCATAAGGGAAATGGATCCATCAGTAACAGGCAGTGTGTGCTGCATGTGAGCAGAATCATGCCTGCATGTTCTGCTGTGAACACTTCTCCCCCTTCCTCACAGAGCCTCCCCCCCCCCCCCTTCCCCCGCATAGCTACCTGTCTTCCGTCTCCTTCATTCTTGAATTGCCCGGGTTTCTCTGTGCTCAGCCCCGCCCCCAGTGTCACAGAGGAGAAGACAGGAGGGGAGGGGCGCTCTCCTCTACGCACACAGGAGAGGCTGGGGACAGCGAGCAGCACTGCAGCAGACAGCTGATTGATCTGCTCCACTCATCTCCCCCATCAGCCAGCCAGCATTGCAGCCAGTAAAGTGGTGACTGAACGCAGCATAAACACAGCGGGGGTGCTGGGCGGCAAGCCAGGCACAACACAGACCTGCTCCTTGCGCCCCACCCACACTGAAGTAAGCTCCGCCCCGAGGCGGAGTAAGCTCCGCCCCTGAGGCAATATATATACAGTGGGTTGCAAAAGTATTCGGCCCCCTTGAAGTTTTCCACATTTTGTCACATTACTGCCACAGACATGAATCAATTTATTGGAATACGTGACAGACCAATACAAAGTGGTGTACACATGAAAAGTGGAGCGAAAATCATACATGATTCCAAACATTTTTTACAAATAAATAACTGCAAAGTGAGGTGTGCGTAATTATTCAGCCCCCTGAGTCAATACTTTGTAAAATCACCTTTTGCTGCAATTACAGCTGCCAGTCTTTTAGGGTATGTCTTTACCAGCTTTGCACATCTAGAGACTGAAATCCTTGCCCATTCTTCTTTGCAAAACAGCTCCAGCTCAGTCAGATTAGATGGACAGCGTTTGTGAACAGCAGTTTTCAGATCTTGCCACAGATTCTCGATTGGATTTAGATCTGGACTTTGACTGGGCCATTCTAACACATGGATATGTTTTGTTTTAAACCATTCCATTGTTGCCCTGGCTTTAAGTTTAGGGTCGTTGTCCTGCTGGAAGGTGAACCTCTGCCCTGTCAGAATCCGCTCTGCTGGCCTTGATTCCCTGGACTGCTTTGTTTCCTATGCAGCTTGCATAGTTCAGTGCAGGGAAAAGAGGCCTTTCTGTCAGTTTGCAAGGCTGACTGATTTGCATCCACTTGTCATGCAAATTGCTTGTCTGCTTCCTTTGAAGGTTTCTAGTATAAATGTAATTTCCTCCCAGAATTCCTGGCTCGACATAGCTCCTCATTAGGGAAACTAACCTTAGAGCCTCAGCATCTTTGTTGCTATATTCTAGTGTAGTTAATTCTTGGGGAGTGCTCCTTGCATTCCTATTAGTGCAGTCAGGTTGTGTATAATTTGTACTGCCTATTCTGTCTTGTCTTGTCTGTGCGATTGTACTACTGCCAGCGGTGGCTGATAGTGAATCGTTCTGTCCTGTTCTTAGATCGCATTCACCATAGCGTTAGAGGCGGTGGATCTTTCTTGTCTGAACCTTGGAGTTTAATCTTAGCTGCGGTTGCTACTGGTTACTCCTTCTGTCTGTCTTGTCTGGAACGAACGCTTGCTGTTGTCTGGTGTGAGGCAACCGATTAGCAAGCGTTCCTCTCTTGTCTGAACCTTGGAGTATAACCTTAGCTGTGGTTGCTACTGGTTACTCCTTCTGTCTGTCTTGTCTGGAACGAACGCTTGCTGTTGTCTGATATGAGGCAACCGATTAGCAAGCATTCACGTTATCTGTTTGTTTTCATTTTCCGTGTTCATGTGATAGTCAGGGTTGGTACGTTTTGTCACTGTTGCGCTTATTGTGCGGTGGCCGTACGTTTAACACGCTTGTCTCTGTTGCGCATATCGTGTGGGGACCGCGTTTAGCTAGTTCATTTGTTATTTTCCTTGGCGTTCAGATTGTGGTGATTTGCTGTGTCTTCCTTACTCAGTTCACCCTCTGTCTTTACTCAGTCTTGTGTTGCTGATAGCAATCGCCTCTCTTGCGATTAGCTTTCTTACTCTGGTCTGTTCTGATGTGATATGTCTACCGTCGCTGGGTGGCGACTAGATTGGTAGACATTCACATAGTCTCTGTTCTTGCTTTCTTCTGAGTTGCTACCTTGTTGCCCAATCTTGCTAAATCGTAGAATTTCAATCTGGCATCTGTGGCTGTACAGAGGACTTATCCCTCTGTACTCCACAGCTCCATTTGCTGGTTGGAATTCTCCTCTACAAACCTATACTGGGTACTTTGCTTCTGTGACTGTGGCGATTTTCTTCTGCTTCAGCGCACGTAGTGTGCGCTGACTGGAAATCGCCCGCAGATCGTTACATGCCCCAGTCTCAAGTCTTTTGCAGACTCCAAGAGGTTTTCTTCCAAGATTGCCCTGTATTTGGCTCCACTCATCTTCCCATCAACTCTGACCAGCTTCCCTGTTCCTACTGTAGAGAAGCACCCCCAGAGCATGATGCTGCCACCACCATATTTGACAGTGGGGATGGTGTGTTCAGAGTAATGTGCAGTGTTAGTTTTTCGCCACACATAGCGTTTTGCATTTTGGCCAAAAAGTTCAATGTTGGTCTCATCTGACCAGAGCACCTTCTTCCACATGTTTGCTGTGTCCCCCACATGGCTTGTGGCAAACTGCAAACGGGACTTCTTATGCTTTTCTGTTAACAATGGCTTTTTTTCTGTTAACAATGGCTTCTTGACTGCATTTTTGATCATCGCTTTCCTTGTTCGGCCTGTGAGTTTAGGTGGACGGCCTTGTCTTGGTAGGTTTACAGTTGTGCCATACTCCTTCCATTTCTGATTGATCACTTGAACTGTGCTCTGTGGGATGTTCAAGGCTTTGGAAATCTTTTTGTAACCTAAGCCTGCTTTCAATTTCTCAATAACTTTATCCCTGTCTGGTGTGTTCTTTGGACTTCATGGTGGTGTTGCTCCCAATATTCTCTTAGATAATCTCTGAGGCCGTCACAGATCAGCTGTATTTGTACTGACATTAGATTACACACAGGTGCACTCTATTTAGTCATTAGCACTCATCATGCAATGTCTATGGGCAACTTACGGCACTCAGACCAAATAATTACGCACACCCCACTTTGCAGTTATTGATTTGTAAAAAATGTTTGGAATCATGTATGATTTTCATTCCACTTCTCACATGTACACCACTTTGTATTGGTCTTTCACGTGGAATTCCAATAAAATTGATTCATGTTTGTGGCAGTAATGTGACAAAATGTGGAAAACTTCAAGGGGGGGGGGCGAATACTTTTGGAAGCCACTGTATATATAATAAAGTTATCAACTTTTAATTCGAGTACATATAGGGCTGGTCCTTGTGACCTCTGGTTCTTGGATATTTATAAAAACGTATCAAAAACGCATGTAAAAACGCATTCCTCTGCATCTCCATTGCAATACATTGGGCTCTATTCACTAAGCATAACCACATTCGGTAATGCTGAAAACAGCTGATTTTACCAATCACCTTCCCAAATTACAATTCTCTAAACCTATTACCACGCAGAACATTAATATTACCGACTATTGAGGTAAATTATCGAATTCGCAAAGATTTCTGCATTCGGTAAACCAGGCAGAAGTGTTTGGTATTTATCTCCAGCTTATAGCAGCCGATAACTCAACTCTCTCCATGCTTTCTGTGTGTTAGATTTGACAGACAGCCTTTAGGGAGAGCCTGGCCTCCAATAGGGAGAGCCACACAGACCTGCTTCTCACCTGATTTGATGCGACAGGGTATCCAGCGGGTCTTCATTCTCACAGAGCAGAGGAAGGGGACATTTTTTTAGGCTTTTTTTTGCATCCCTTTAGATGTGAAAATCTGTATTCTGGCATGCAGAAGAGCTCCCTCTGGTGGGTGCAGCACATCTAAAGGGATGTCAGAGATGCACTGGACAGAAAACTCCGACCAGGGTTACTTCTCATGAGTAATTACCCGTGATTCAAATAAGGCTTAATTGGCGCAGGTGTGCAGTGGGGATACAAAGGGTTATTTACCCATAATTCCGCCATCCGCCCTGCGTTCCAAACAGCTTGCCCGCATCCTATTAGTCACGTTTCAAGCTTTACACCGGCGCACTTCCTCCTTCCGGCTTGAAGGTAGCCTGATGACACACCTTCAGTATAGGTAGTCAGATGACCCCTCCCCCCTTTCCCTCCTATATAGGTAGCCAAATGACTCCCTTAATCCCTCCCTTTCCCATTCCCCCTCTTTCAGTACAGCTCACCTCCACACCACAGCAGCCATCAGTGTCACTCACTTCTCTGCTCGTCTCCAGTGCAGAAGCTTCCTCTTCCCCTCTGTCTCCAATGCTGCCCAAGTCCATAGCCCCCGGCCATAATGCAAACGTGCACAGAGAGCACAGTGACTGCTGCACAGGCAGCTAGCAGCAGAGTACCGAGGTCTGATCTCTCTGCATTGCAGCATTTGCAAGCTTGCAAATGCTGCACCAGTTTAATCTGCTGCTTTGGTGCCCCTGCTCCTGTGGTGCCTTAGGCCATGGCCTAGGCAGCCTAGGCCTAAATCCAGCCCTGGGCAAAATAGTTTCATATCGTGTCAATCGCCGTGCTCAGATGCAACTACATGGTTGCGTTCCACCTGTCCACCAACTGTGCCAAGCTCTAACAAGCACCCGGCCTGTGGATGGGAGCAGCTGGCGCTTTGAGTCCGCCAGGAGAAAAGCATGATATAAATGTTATTTGTCTTGTCTTTGTCTAGCTGACAGGTGGTGAACTCACCACCTCCAGCTACCTGTGGAAAAGAGGCCTAAGTAAGATTTGATCTGGGTTTGAGGCAAGAGGTCCCAAAAAATTATTGGTGCAGTGTGGCTATGGCTCTGCATCACAGCTTTATGTAGTAAGGGTGGGCCTTGCATGACATTGCTTCAATAGTATAACAATAATTGGTTTCACTATACAAAATAGTGTAGCACCCCTGCTTTCTTAATCATAAATCTCTCTATGGGACTGCAGTTTTTGAATAGGCCCCCCTGCTGTGGCTTTTCCTGACTATTCCTGTGTATGCTGTCATTCATTAGCTGTGATGAGGTTAATTACCTGGTCAGAGTTGCGACAGGTACGTGTGAACTGTCTTCTTTTGATCAAGTTAATTTAAACCAACATGTGTTCACTGGTCAGCAAACATACTTCAGGGAAAAAAAATGTCATTCTGATCACTGCAATGACTGTGCAAATCTAACCGGGAAGCAATGAGGAAATCGACTGCGCGAATATCCCCGATTCGCCTGCATTTCTCATGGCTGTTCCGTGACAGCCCTCCCTGGGCATATAGACATACATCCACAATATGTGTGGCGTTGCTGCTAACCTGCGATATCTGGTCTAGTTCCCCATTGCAACGGGATAGCTCATTGGAGCCTGCGGCTCGGTTCACCTGGACAGGTCCCTGTCTGCTACCCTCAGGTTTGACCTGACATGGACTGTTCTGGACAGGGCATTTGCGCCACCGCGTTCGGATGTGGCGTCTGCCAGGACTGCTTACAACAGGCAGTAGGTCGGGCAGGTCAACAGCCAGCCCACGGAAGGGTTCCTTGCTAAGTGGCTGTGGACCTAAGGGAACCCCGCGGGAATCCCTGAACCTTCCCAGCTTCTGACAGACGGCACATGCCTTGCAGTATCTGGCTAAATCCCTGTTCATCCTGGGCCAATAAAACAGTTTTCGAATACAGGCAAGTATCTTGCGAACACCTGAGTGCCCTGTCAGAGGATTACCATGTGCGGATTTCAGCACATGTCCCCTAAACACACTCGGGACCACAAGCCATTTGGTATTCTCATGTGATCTACCAGCGGTGGGTTGCACAGACTTGCTGTACAATTTCCCACCTTCCCATTACACCTTGAAAGCAATCCCATCTGTGAGGGGCTCAGAGGCTTGCTGCCTGAGTGCCTCTAGGCTTGGGTCACTTTGTAGCACTGCTGTGAATACAGCACTGTCAGTTTCAGCCAGCTGGCTCATGTCACATGAAGTCAGCGGCTGAAAGTTCTCACTTCTGGGGTCAGCGCTGAACGAAGAGTCCGACACTGAGCCCATAACCCTTGCAGCACTTCCAGTTTTAGCCAGCTGGCTCATGTCACATGAGGCCAGCGGCTGAAAGTTCTCACCGCTGGGGTCAGTACTGAACGCAGAGTTTGGCACTGAGCCCACAACCCTTGCAGCACTCTGGGTGACTGCTAGCACAGGCCCAGCATTAGCATTACAATAATTGACATTCTTCACATCATTGACATATGCATTAATGACAGTGACAGGTACAGTAACATTTTCATCACAGACAGTTTGTACATTAAAGACAGGTACCTTTGACTCAGGTACTATTGAACCCGGTACCCATGAATTGGGCACATTCAACCCAACTACCCCTGGTGCTCCCCCCAGTGTGTAAAATACCTGGTGGTGGGTGGAGAGTCTGTCTCCTTCCGTGAGCGTCGAGGCGGTTGCGGCAGGTTTGTAATAGGACACAAGCTTGACCAAATCAGTCCAGCTTCACTCTCGCTTGGGCTATGTGTAAAAGGGTGCCCTCTACTCCAGTAAGGGCAAGGGATCGGTTGGAGCTGATGCTCTCCATTGGAACATGGTGTGAGTGAACTAACGTGATGTCTTCTCTGGTGTCTCGGAATCCGGTGACAATCTTGTCGTTCACTCTAACACGCTGCTGCTGGTCGGTTCGGTCACGGATTTCCTTACTGCGGGCAAACAGAACAGGATCTGATGATCCAGGCTGTGGTTCACTGGCTGGTTGCATCTGCTGTGGGTGAGGTAACAGTGGTCCTGGTGCTGGTGGTGTCTGCCTCCGCTCAGGACAGTCGAATTTCATGTGTCTGGGATTGCGGCAGTAGTGACAGGTGACCCCTTCAGGTGCTCCAGGCCTGGGCGCAGCAGCTGAACTGAGTGGCCTCTGTGGCAGACGGCTCACAGGGGCAGGAGGGTCTGCCAGGGTATTGGGCTGACCCCCTCTCCAGCTATATGGTGCAGTTCTGCGTGTGTCAGACACCCGGGTAGTCACGAAGGTTTCAGCGAGGTCTGCAGCAACAGTCGCTGACGCAGGCTTTCACTCCAGCACAAACTGTCGTATATCAGCAGGGCAAATATTCAGAAATTGTTCTAGTACTATCAAGTCCTCCAGGACACCATCAGACCCTTTGGTGAGGCCTAGAGTCCACTGGCGGAGTGTGGTGAGTAAACTGCTGACCAAATCTCGATAAGAGTCAGTAGATTTTTTCTGCCAGGACCTGAACTTTTTGTGATAGGCTTCTGGCGTCAGCTGATATTTAGTAATGATAGCGTCTTTTATAGCGGTATAGTCATTATCCTTTTCCACAGGTAACTCCGCAAAAAGTAGTGCAGCAAGGGTGTCAGATGTCTGGCCCACTGGTCTTGGGACAGGCGATACTGATGGCATGCTTTTTCGAAAGATGGCAAAAACAAGTCAATATCAGTGTCTTGTTCAATAGTAGCAAATTTAAATTTTTCACTTACAGGGGATGCGGCTCCTTCAGCAGGGAGGTTGGGCGATGAACTCCGGCTGGCCTGTTGAACCTTGGCCATGTTCAGTTCATGCTGTTGTTGGCGCTCCCATTCTGTAGCAGCAGCTTGGCGCTCCCGTTCTGTAGCAGCAGCAGCTTGGCGCTCCTTATGTGCTTGGCGTTCTGCCGCTTGGCACTCCTCTCGTGCTTGCATGTACTGCAGGTACTTTTCCAGGTCAGTGTCCATCAGCTTTTGTAATGACAGCTGCATTCCCGGATCAGCACAAATGGACAGTCCAGTACTGGCCGGTTCCAGGCGAGTACTCGGAGAAGCTCTGAGACCGGGGTCCATACTGACAGTCCCCTGCGTAGTCGTAGCAGGGCCCTCAGGATACTCAACCTCTGTACGCATAGGAACTTCAGCTTCTGGTTCCCCTCGACTTGAGTTAGATGGGCCAGGGTCCTCCTCAGTGGACACATCCAGCACCCGCAGTAGCTGGCTATCTCATCTGTACAAGTCTACTAACAGGTCCTGTTTTGTCTTGCGGAGGATGTTAATGCCCTTCGTTTCACAAAGACTTTCCAGTTCTGCTTGGCACATGCTCTTGTAGTTGCCGGACATTTTCACGCCAAATAAAATAAAACTTTTGGTGAGGAGTACTGGGCTACACAGTCTCTCTGTATATATAAAAAATATATTGCATTCAGCTACAACACCAACGAATTAGTTCGTTTCTCAACAGGGCTAATTTGATAGCGCTATCTGAGATACTTTCAGCACAACACAAATCCCAAACACTGTCACAAGCCCCCTAGTGGCCTGACCACACAATGCCTCCCAATCGGTTTCAGCACACAGACCATGCAATCTGTGGTCGCAATCGGTGCGCTGAAACCGCTGGTATTTTGGCAGCAGATTGACTAGAAGAGAGCTTGTGAGTTACGGTAATACAAATTACACACTATTTCAGGGTATAACTGCCACCACCTCTGTTCTAATGGGACAGAGGAACCCACTGACTGGCTGATTCTAGACCTGCAAATAAAACGGTTAAACACACGCTATTCTATCTAGCTATCAACAACAGTAGTGACTCTTCAGAAGCTAGGTTCGGTTTTGTGTTGCGAAATAATAGGTGTAGCCGAACAAATAAATGACGTTAGCGTTGTTTATTATAAATGCAACATAATTAATATATACAGAAAATCGTTAAAATCAACAATTATAGAGACAAATAATAGCACAGTATGGAAAATAAAAATAAGGGAAGAAAATACTTAAGTTCGTGGAAATATGTATTTTCTGGGAAAACTCGTAAAGTTCCTTTATTTCAGTTCAGGCAAAATGGCCACCAGCCACATGGTCCTCTGGCTGGCTTGATCAGGTGATGGTACCCAGGGGAGGACTGCCCCTCTTGTATGCATCCTGGTTTTGTGGAAGCTAGTTTTGGGGTGGGACCAAGCCCACCCCCTCTGGTTGACAAACCAATCACAGTTCAAGTCCTTGGAGAGAGATTTAGGTTTAAACTTCTAAAACGCTGTAATTCAAAACTGATAAATGCCACATTTGCGCTGATAACAGATTAATACACAGTGGATTCTGGGAATCATACAGAGACCAAGAATCCTGAGTCTAGCCCAAGTGGTTGCACCAAAATAAATAACTCTGCTTAGGAATGGGCTACTAACTCCCACGATCTCTTAAAACGTGCGCAATTTCAACTGCGCCTAAATGTGTTATTTTAGTAGAGATAGTCAGTGGCATTCTGCTACAAGCTTACCAAAAGATGACTGGCTATATTTTCACTTTTGGGCTGTCCATATGACAATGTCCTGCTGTGTTGCTGCCATTCTGTCTATGGGACTGCAGTTTTTGAATAGGCCCCCTGCTTTGGCTTTTCCTAACTATTCATGTGTATGCTGTCGTTCACAGGTGATGAGGTTAATTACCTGGTCCTGACAGTGACGTGTGAACAGTCTTCTTTTGATCAAGTTAATTTAAACCAACATGTCTTCACTGGTCAGCAAACATACTTCAGGAAAAAAAATGTCATTCTGATCGCTGCAATGACTGCGCAAATCTAACCGGGAAGCGATCAGAAAATCGACTGCGCGAATCTTCCCGATTCGCCTGCATTTCTCACAGCTGTTCCGTGACAACATGCCTACAGTGCCTTATGGTAAATCCGGCCCTAAAAATAACTATGATTAGAAGCACTAGTTGTCAGCGAGTAGTGGAAATAAACTGATGAAATAAACAATTATAATTATCCTACTCCTAAAAATGACATTTTTTAAGTATCCCAGGGTTTTCTTTTATATATAAACAATTAGTAGGTTGAATGTTTTACTGCCTCTAATCAGTAACAGCCTATTAAGTGTCCTAGACTTAAAATACATGAACTAATTGATTTTATCTATCTCTCTCCTGAGCTCAGAAGTTATATTCTGCCAGAAAAATGTTATGACTGTAATCTGCTTATCAGTGATGTTTACTATATGTATATCTCATCATGTCACATGTCGCCTCAGGTACACTTTAAGTGAGTACAGGGGAAGGTACCATTGACAAATGTGAATGTTTTTGGAAATGTTGAAAGCATCCAGAAGCTTGTTAGATGATCATGAACTCCTAACTAAACTTGATAATATGAAAATAAACAAGCAAATCGTAAGTACAAGAGAATGTACCAGGGCCAGATTTGCTGCCATTATGAATTTCGAAATGTACGATGAAGCTTTCTCATGGATCTTCAAAGCATTTTGGGACATGTCTCTTGATGAGTCTTGTACACCTGATTTGATCATCCCTGTGCTTTACCATAAACATACACCTGAATGGATTGAAATTCATCCCCACCCTTTCTATAACTTCTTCCATCTTCCATGCTGATGAGAAAAGATAATACAAACGATTTATCATTTGATAAACACATCTTATGTTACTGGACTTCTGGTAAATGACCGTTTTTCTGTTTTACAGCTTCATACATTTTAAATATGTGTGTCTATAACTGTTTATGTGAGAAGTTGTTACCATGGCTCTCTTTGGATAAACACAAAATTCATTCTAACATAAACTAGAAGCGCTGATCTCTAGCAAGAATGCTTAATAAGTGTAGCTAGGCATATTGACTGTATATAACACAGAGATTGTTTTACTTCTGCATTTAGATTAGTAAAGGATTTATAAACTGCGTCACAGTCTGCTATTGGGGGGGGGGGGGGGGGGGGGTGTTACAGTTATGCATACAGTGGGTATAGAAAATAATCACTGGCTTCAAAATATTCACATTTTGTGGCAGACTGAAATAAACACACACATACGCACTTTTTTTATTTTTTTTTTACACCTGCATCTTAAAACAGCCAGGCAAAAAGCTAAAGTGGCAAAAAGAAAAAATAAGAGGCAGTTTTATCAAAGCATTTAAAGAGAACCCGAGGTGGGTTTGAAGAATATTATCTGCATACAGAGGCTGGATCTGCCTATACAGCCCAGCCTCTGTTGCTAACCCAAACCCCCCTAAGGTCCCCCTGCACTCTGCAATCCCTCATAAATAACAGCCACGCTGCTGACAAACAGCTTGTCAGAGCTGGCTGTGTTTATCTCTATAGTGTCAGTCTGCTGCTCTCCCCGCCTCCTGCAGAACTCCAGTCCCCGCCTGCATCCCTTCCCTCCCTGCTGATTGGAGGGAAGGGACGGGGGCAGGGACCGGAGCTATGCAGGAGGCGGAGGAGCAGCTGAGACTGACACTACAGATGTAAACACAGCCTCAAAGCATGGCTGTGATTTATGAGGGATTGCAGAGTGCAGGGGGACCTTAGGGGGGTTTGGGATAGCAACAGAGGCTGGGCTGTATAGGCAGATCCAGCCTCTGTATGCAGATAACATTCTTTAAACACACCTCGAGTTCTCTTTAAGTGTATTTTCTATTTCCTATCGGTTTCATTACAATAGGAAACAAGTAGAAGTCTGTGTGTGTTCTAAAAGTAAATTCATCTCTTACAAAATAAAGAGAAAATTGCACTAGTTTTGCATGCATTTCCAGAAATGTACTCCAAGAATAGTGCAAAACTAGGGCAGAACTATCATAGAAATGAGAAGTGGTTGATACCACTACTAAAACTCATGCAAAGCTGCCACACTGGTAGATTGAACTGTCTACTTGTACTGTATGTATTGTCTTATTCTCCACATAATTTAATTAAAGTTCTCTTTGACAGCTGTCAGTCACATCTCTTCCTTGTAAAGCCCAGTCAGCAACTATACTGTGAGATAGGAGTGACACATTCCTTTATGAAAGCAGAAGTATCCAGATTGATTGACAGCATCCATCCTACCCTAAGAACTGCTCTCTGACTGCTGCTATTTCACTATTACAATGCTATTGTAAGGCCCCCTTTCTCTGTTAAAGCTGCCACAATACATCTTACCACACACAGAGGATTCTGTCATTGATTCACCAATTCGGAGAACCCTACCTATCTCCTCCTTTTTTAGAAGGAAATTTGACCCTTTTTAGAAGTCTTGGACAGTTCTGCATGAATTCTAGAGACCTCCTAAAACTTTCTCTAAGACACTACTGATAAATACTGTTGAGACTGCATGCACTGCACATCCAGTCTGCACAACAGTTGTCTGCTTTGCCTTACAAGCACAGTCCAACTGTATGGTGGTCATGGGTGGATTGCAATCTTCAAATTATCCCATAGAGTTATCCTATCAAGACGTCCCTTTTCCCTACTGCAAAGAAACACCTTCACAACGGGCCGCTACCATCTCCATACCACTTTAAAGCCTTGCTGTTCTTTGAATGGTGGCCTGTATTTGTTTTACATCAGATATGATGCTTGATACTGAGGCCAGTTAGTTTCATTTTTGTCTCATCTGACCATAAGACATTTTTTCATTTGGCTTCTGAATGTTCACTTGTGATATGACTGTCACATACACACAATCACTTCTACTTGCCATAAATGACTGTAACTGGAGCCTGACAGGGGTGAATATAATGATCCAGTTCCATGGTGTAATGAAATTGCACTATAAGCACATCTCCTATTTTCTGTAAATTCACTTGGTTTTAAGGATGCAAATGGCACAGGGAAATGTGTAACTTCTCCAGCCATAAAATAAAAGCAAGTTGCAAACAGATAACAAAAAAGCATGTGTACATTACTACTGGAAAATAATATTTAGCAACATAGTCCAGCCTTTATATTCCTAATTTATGTATATAGAAGAAAAATCCCATGCATAAACAATATTCATTTTTGTAAGGCAAGTCATCCATCAACTCCAACCTAGAATTGAACTTTATCCCAATCAGTAGCTGATACCCCCTTTTACATGAGAAATATAATGATTTTCACAAACAGACCATCAGGGGGCGCTGTATGACTGATTTTGTGCTGAAACCCCTCCCACAAGAAGCTCTGAGTACCGCGGTACTCTGGGCAAACTGCCACAATGTAACAATGTTCACAGACAGGAATTAGCTGTTTACAGCTGTCTCTAACAGCCAAAACAGCTAGGAGCAGCTACATAACCTGCCCACAGTAAAAATGTCACCATGTAATAAATGTCAGAATGTAAATCGAGGAGAGGAAAGATTTTACAATGAGCACACACTGACTAAATCATTTATACATAATTATGGTAAAAATGAAGCACTTTTTTACTACATTATTTTCACTGGAGTTCCTCTTTAAAGGAAAAGAACTCAATTTCACCAGGAAAACATTTCACCAAATGAGGTGAGGGGAATATATAATTTCATTTGTTTTTGCACAGTCACATGCAGTTGGTGACCATAATGTTTAGGTTTTGAATAAGGAAGATGGTACATCCCAAATTTCAAAATAAGAGTTTCACTATTGTTACATGTGCCATTAAAGATCAGTGCCTGAAATTACTTAGCAACCTTTTAAAGTTTATCCCTGGACTGAGACTAATATACTTTAGCACACAGTATTTAGGTATATAATAAAAAATATACATGTGCTGGTATTAGCAATCTAGCAACAGAACAGCTACAGTCAGCTCACTGGCCTGATATTTATATTTGACTTTCATTTTGCTGGAAGTTATGTATCAGTGTATTTTCAATGTTAGCATTTAACAAGTACAAACATACTGTGCCTTTGTCTTTGTTCAGATCCACCACTGTCCCATTAGTATACCTGCAAAATGAAAACAACAATGAACACAAACTGTTTTAAGTGGGGACACTGAGTATAGAGAAAATGGTGAAAACGTTGGCCTTACCCATTAATATGTATCTCTGTATCCTGTTTCCCACTCTTTTCAGTGGTTTGTTCTGAAAGCCATTAACACAACATTGAAAAATGTCACTTCAATGACATTTACATGTGAGGGACAACATTCAGTATTAACAATTAAGGAACGTAGAAGATAACACACAGTATTATTTACAAATGATAGGATGTGCACATTGTGACTACAGGCCAGTGTGGTCCACTGTCCATATGCAATTAGCTTTCTCTCCTGAGTTTTCTCCTAGCTTATATTTCCACACCTCTTAAACCAACAGCAAGCAAGAAAATACTCAAAATCATTTTGATAGTTCTTTTTCATCAACTGCATATGGGCCTCTATGTTTAGCTCATGGGAAAGAAAACAGATCTACAGATCTACCAATTCTAATGGAATGTAGAAAAAATAAAGAAATTCTGTTTTATAGAGAAAAAAAGAGATTCTAAGTGCCACATAAATCTTTGAGGCCCCTTTCACACTGTATCTCCTAATCTTATTAAATTCAGTTTTCTCCTAGATCATTTTTCATGTTCGGTTTACAACTACTTTTTAGCACTGTGCAATCGAAAAAGTAGGTAAAAAAAAGTAGTGACAAAATTATTCTGAGAATTTTCTTGCTTGCAGGTGGCTTAAAAGGCATTTTATTGATATGTTGGAAATGTACCAGAAAGGAGAAAACTTGGTAGAAAAAGTGAATTGAATAAGGGCCTTTGTCTGTTTTTACACAATGTGGAAACACATTAGAGATGAACAGCCCATGTCAATCAGTGGGCTCGTTCACAACTAATATGTTTTCCATCTGTGCAAAAAATGTTTAAAAAAATGAAGCTGCTCGCTTTATTCAGCACGCCAGTGCAAATTTTTGTAATAGGGTGAATTATTAGCAGCTACAAATGCACACTGCACAAAACACAATTTTCTGCTGCAATTTGTGTACGCAGGTAGGTTTTCCAGCGTGAAAGAGGCTTAAAATAGTTTCAGTTTCACACTCTAAAAAAATTGCCTATTTACTTATTTGTGGCTTCTTACTGCCCTCTGAAGTCTTCCTGGTCCCACGCAGTTAACCTGCACTCTGCTGTTCTTCCGGTGTCCCCCTCTAACACTGGATGCGCAGCCTCATGCTGGGCGCTCCACGCTTGTGCAGTAAGCAAAAATTGCTACCACAGAACACTCCTGGCAACGGGAGCGCGATAGAGGATGCGAACGGCTAGCGGCACAAATGCACAGTGGCCGGGGGACTTATTAGTCACTTGGATTACGGAGGGGGACAACAAAGGCACGACTGAGCACAGAATGACAGCGAGGGAGCAGGAGCACTTCAGGGTGCTGGAAGAAGCCCCAGGTAAGTAAATAGGCATTTTTTTTCACTTCAGGTTCTCTTTAAGCTGATGGATAAGTACAGGGGCGTAGCAATAGGGGGTGCAGCGGTAGCGACCGCATCGGGGCCCTTGGGCCAGAGGGGCCCCGAATGGCCCTCCCTCAACTACAGTATTAGCTCTATATTGGTCCTGTGCTCATAATAATCATTTATATATATACTTTGAATAGTGGTAATCATTAACAAACTATTCCCCATCCCATTCTTGCACCTCTGACATTGTAGTTGCCATTGGCAGCTTTTAGTGCGCCGTTTCAATTGCTATGTATAGAGTGCATGGGGGGCCCCATTGTAAAACTTGCATCAGGGCCCACAGCTCCTTAGCTACGCCACTGGATAAGTACTGTTTAACAGTGTCCGCTAAAGCTTTTTTGAGAGTGATTTACCACATAAAAGAGGAGCAATTTAAGGGAAAGTGATTTTGGTCTTCGCTTTCCTTATGAAATCATTCCAAAAATGCTGCATGCAGATTGATTGCAATCTCAGCAATCCTGTGGGATCATGGCCATTCACATTCAGTAGCGAAGTGTCTTTGGAATCACCAGTGCTTTCTAGAAAGCATAAATCACTGGTGAAAGTACTCTAATGGGTCCTAGGCCTGAAACATAGGACTGTGTTAAACAGCCGCCGAACTATAATAGTATTTGCAGCAGGCCAGTTTTTAGGCTAAATTGCACCCAGGGTGAGGGTGTAAAAATTGCGCCCCTCCCCCCCCCTGCCCCACACCCCTGTGGACTTGCAAAACCTTACTCTTTAGGGACAGTTACACAACCACAGGTCACAAGTAGATCTGCCAACTTACTGGTGACCAGCTGCTCATCCAGGAGGAAGCAGGGACCAGGAAAACACACAGGCGAAGAGAACCCAGAAAACTGACTCCTCCATGGGCGCTGAGCACTGACAGCCTGCAGTACTGCTACAGGACATCAGGTGTCATCAGGCAGTGGTGACATAATGATGACTTGACGTGTGACGCAGGCAGCCTAGGAGTCAAGGAAGGTGATTGAGCTGGTAATCTCTTTCTTCCATTTGACTGCACCGCACGTCACCAGCTCCCTAACGGTTTTGTCCTTCTGCCTGCACCCCCCCCCCCTTTCATCTACTTTCCGGTCTGCGCCCAAGGCGGTTGCCCTGCCCGCACTGCCCAAAAAAAGGACCTGATTTGCAGCCTAGGTAAATCACTTGTGTCATTAATGTTGCCTAATGTACTGTCCCCTAGTGTATTGTTTAGGTCATTGTGAGTTTTCCTTTTAATAAACATCACAAGTGTCCTGGGACATGATTGGCTGGGTGTATAGATTTGGGGAGAATGATAAATGTGAACTTTATAAAGTTTAGTGCCTTTATTTGTGTTTCAGCTTTGTCTTGTTTTGTGCATTCAGATGTGGCAGATGTAGAAGACAGGTGATTCCTCCTCAAGAGACCAGAATACGGAAATAGGAACAAACTGAGATTAACATGCAATATAATGGCTAGAAATACACACTGGTTCTAGTTAAGTGGGTAATCGTATGTACCGTCAAGTTCAAACACTTCATTGTGAATGCCGTCTGATGAATTAATTTGCATGGCATCAACTTCTGCCTCAGCATTAATGATTTGCTGGGCTACAGCTTCTACGATTGGCATCACCATGGCAGCAGTGGAGGTGTTGCTGAGCCACATGGACAGGAAACCAGTGCTGAACATAAATCCCAGCATAAGCCTGCAAAACATGTACATGTTATGACATTAGCTGAATATACAATTAAAGCAGAACAAGTGAGCAGCTAAATACCGAAATGCAGCTTTTTTGAACGCTGGCTACACACATTTCAATTGTAATCATTCCATGGTACTTTGAATTCTGCAAATTATATTAAAAACTAAATGGATGAATATTAATTGATTGCCATCTTTTTTTATTACATTTGGTTGTTAAAGAGGAACTGTAGTCAAAATAACATAATAAAAATGCTTTTTTCTTCTTCTTTTTTTTTTACAATATTAATTTATAAATTATTCAGTCAGTGTTTGCCCATTGTAACATTTTTCCTCTTCCTGATTTATTTTCTAAAATTTAGCATGTGGTGACATTTTTATTAATGGCAGGTGATCTCTGCAAAGTGTTTGTTTACTGAGAGCTCTAAAGCCAGTAGAAAATGTAACTGGTCTCCCACAATGCTTGGGAGGATTCTGCATAATAAACAGCCTAGGCTAAGCCTCAGTAGAAGGGCAGGGCTACATACTGAAATATAGATCAATAAATAGCTATAGGAAGTGTTTCTGATGCTGAAACCAGGATAATAAACGTGAAAGTGTGTATTCTGAATAAGTTTACTGCATTCTGCTATGTCGCTACAGTTCCTCCTTAAATTGAATGGGAGTGGGAGAAAATTAAGATCTAGTTCAATGGAATAGGTGATTTTAAAAACAAACAATTATTTTATATTATTTTACAGTAATCAGGAGTTTAAGAAGATGAATCTACTGTATATATGTGTGGCTAGCATTATTCCGCCTAGCCACTCCCTTGATTCAGCTCAGTGCATGGGCAGCCAGGAGTAGACATGATTAGTAAGATACTAACAATTCTGAATTGTATGCAAATTTTATGCAACTTGGAACTGGGCCAATGAAATGAATTCCTGTTGGATGACTGGCCCATTTCCAAGCTGTAAACAATATGCATTACATTTGCATGCAAGTCTGACTTTAAGATCACCTCCACTCCCCTCACAGTGTTTCCAGTAGTTCTATGATTTGTCATGTGACTCTCCCCAGACCTACCGAAGGATACAAATTTTCTTCAGAAGAGACTTCAGTCCATAAAGTCATAAAGTGAGCTGAAGGTTTGAGTTGCCAAACATCAGCCTTAAAACCTTACTGTCTTGGAGAGGATCTGCAAAGAAGAGTGGGCCAAAATCCTTCCTGGGATGTGTGCACACCTGGTGGCCAACTACAAGAAACGTCTGACCTCTGTGATTGCCGACAAAGGTTTTACCACAAACCACTTAGTCATCTTCTGTCATCTTTAAATATCAGCAGATGCATGGCTCTACTATAGCAGAGGTAACCAATCTTAGCATTCTCTTGTTATGGTTTAAATAGTAGAATACAAAACTTCACTGCTGTGTCCCCCCATTTTTTAAAATAGGAAAACTTACCACCCAGGATTGACGCCCACCAACATCACCATCCTTAAAGCTATTCTTTTGTGTAAATTCCATTTTTCTATTGAGGTTGCCAAACAAATGACTCCCGTCAACAACAAATGAAAGTCTTTGAAGTAAGTGGAGGCAATCTAAAAAGAAAACACACATTAATAAATACTATTGTCTTAAAGCAGACCTGAACTCAGAGCTTCCTCTCTGCTCTAAAAGATTAGCAACATCTTTTAGACCCTAAAAACAAGAAAAAAAAACATACCTCGGAGAGATCTGCAGCAGCTCCTGCCTATAACTCACTCAGGCATGGGATTGCAGGATTGCAAACCTCTAGTGTAAAACCGGCCTTGGGGCCCATTCACACTAGCGTGAGTAGCGGGTGATTCCTGCTAATCACGGAAGCGTTAGCTCTTTTGAAAGCGCTAGAGCAATAGTAAGTAAATGGCAGTGATCTCACTGCTGCGATTGCCGGCCATTGTAGGCGATTTGCGATTAGCAGCAATTGCCAAATGCGTCACCTGCAGCATTTCTGGGTGAATCGGGAGCAATCGCGATTAGCATATATTGAAGCACTAGTGGCAATCGTTCCAACAACGCGTATTTGTCCAATGATATTTCCGCATTCTGGAAAAATTACTCAAGCAAAACGGTTTTGCGCTTTTAAGTGTGAATGGGCTCTAAGGCCTTCTTGTGATTTTTTTTTTTTTATAAACAATTGCTTAAAACAAGTTTTGATTGTCTCTGGTCCATTACATTCAAATTAAGACTATGGGATGCCAGGAAAGACTTCTTTAGGATTAGGACTACAGAAACAATTGTTTATCTTTATCTATCCTCATCAGTTTATTTACCCTTCAGGTTTGTTTCAATATACAGTAGGGAAATAAAAGAGACTCCGTTGCAGTAAATTAAGATAATGTTCTTTGGCATGTTTGAATCCACTTAATTGAATGTTAAAGTACACCTATTTTTTTCTCCACACAAAAGCATTTAGCCTCTGCTACATCCAGGCACATAGGGGTTGATTCACTATCACTAGCGTGCCTTATCAGAGTTAACGTGCCTTATCAGAGTAAGCATGCCTTATAAGAGTAAGCGTGCCTTATCAGAGTAGCCTAGCGAGCGCTACTTACTTATGCCTGCTAACTGGCAATGATAAGAGCTCCACTCATCCTGCCCTGAGCCCCTGCAGGTTTAATCCCTTTAAAGGACATTATCCCTGCACTTTGATTTGCCCAATAGGCTGCCTGTCACTTGGCAAGAAACTTGACAAGCAGCCTATTGGGTCAATCAAAGTGCAGGTATAATGTCCTTTAAAGTGATTGGACCCGCAGGGGCTCAGGGCAGGACGAGTGGAGCTCTTGTAGCACTCACTATGCTACTCTGATAAGGCACGTTAACACTGATAGGGCATGTTAACTCTGATAAGGCATGTTAACTCTGATAAGGCACGTTAGCTCTGATAAGGCATACTAAGCGTGCAGTAAGGGGAGCTATAGTGATAGTGAATCAACCCCATAGAGGTTCTAGTGTGTTTACAAGCCGTGCAGAGCACTTAGGTAATAGAGGGGTGAACATTACTATAATGTAAACTGTGATTACAATTTAAAAACATTAGAATTTTTGCCTCATTTTATCAGTGTTTCAATGCATGCTTTGCAGACGTTTATGATATTGACTCTGAGGAAAAAAATAGAGCAATATTTAGCAGGAAATAGATTAAATAAGAATGGCACTTACTGATTTAGATGGTAGAATGCCAAACAATGGAAACATTAGCGCTGGGATGAAAGCAGTGACAGACAGAGGCAATGCTTCCGAAAGCCAGAAAATAGCTACCACAAATAGCACATAGGCACATTCTGCCTCCTGTAAGCAGAGAAATACAGAAAGGTTAATATGCTGATTTTTTCCCAAGGTACAATAGTAGCCTGTAGAACAAGGGATATTGAAACGTCCTCACAAATTACCTGGTACATGTGAATGAATATTGACACTCTTTTTTTTATATACATATTTAACCATTTAACCTACACTCTTAAAGGGACACTGTAGGGGGGTCAGGGGAAAATTAGTTGAACTTACCCGAGGATTCTAATGGTCCCCCGCAGACATCCTGTGCCCGCGCAGCCACTCACCGATGCTCCGGACCCGCCCCTAGTTCACTTCTGGAATTTCAGAACGCAGGCGCAGTGGTTTTCAGACTTTAAAGTCTGAAATTCCAGAAGTGAACCGGAGGCGGGGCCTGAGTGGCTGCGTGGGCACAGGATGTCTGCGGGGGACCGTTAGAAGCCCTGGGTAAGTTCAACTCATTTTCCGCCGACCCCCCTACAGTATCCCTTTAAAGGACAACTAGTGAGAGGTAGTATATAGAGGCTGTCATATTTATTTCCATTTATGTAAAACCAGTTGCCTGGCTAATCTGCTGATCCTGAGGGTCTAATACTTTTAGCCACAGACCCTGAACAAGCATTGTCAGATTTGACAAGATTAGCCACATGCTTGTTTCTGGAGTGATTCAGACACTACTGCAGCCACATAGATCAGCAGGGCTGCCAGGTAACTGGTATGACTTAAAAGGAAATAAATATGGCAGCTTCCGTATTCTTCTTATTTCAGTTTAAACTTAAATAACAGATAACCTTAACAAAACATAAACAGTATTAGAAAAATATGTCAGTGTAGCCTTATATTGTGGTATTTGCCAATAACAAACCATAACCACAACAAACATGTATTTAAAACATAACAGTTTACAAATCCCACCTAGGTCTGTAGACCCTCATGTATTGACCAAATATGTCAAATATCAGCATAACCGACCATATCACTCAAAATCCATCATGTCCACTCAAATCTCTCAAGTGACATAACTACAATAAAGTTGGAGCCAAAGGCTAATTAAAAGAAACCATTTCATTGGCCAACTGCACTTGCAACCCAAGCCACCTGCACCAATCTCTTCCACCGTACAGCAATAGGGAAACCTTCCTCAGGAACAGTTTATTTGTAAGAGAGAAATAGAGAACCAGCAGCAGCAGAACACATATCTCTCTACAAGTGGGAAAATGTAAAGTAAACCTGTGATGAAAAAAGTTAGATACTTGTTTCAGCAGAGGGAAGCCTCTGAATGCTCCACCTGTGATCCACCGTCACCCCACCTCTGCTCATTGGGACACTCTTCTGCACTTGTTCAAGCATAGCAACACTGCAGAAGCACAAGCTTGTCCCACACCTGTGAAGTACCACAAAGCCACCGATGCACGGAGGAGAAAGCCACAGTGCAGCCGCATCATAAACAGTCGGGAGAATGGACCCGGGAACATATTTGATAAGATTTGTTGAATATATTCAGAGGGTCCTAGTGCTGGAACAGTAAGGTTGAGGGTGATGGGGGGAGCCTCTGGACTACCCATAGGCCTCCGACTACTGAGGTAAGTACCTAATTGGATCTTCAAAATTTGCTTCAGGTACCCTTCAAGGTTATTCCCCATGAATGTAAGTAAAACATTTACTGTACTAAAGTATAACTTAATTGTAATATACAGTATCTGGGACCTAGAATTCCCATGAGACTACTTGTACAATCATAGCTGCTTCATGAAGAGGTTTCACTTTGTGGCAAATCTTCTTTTGATGAAATTGTGAGTAAAAGGTTTTCCTCTATCTAATAATTGATAAGCAACTGGCATCAGAAAATAATCTTGCATATAGTAATATGCTTCATCCTTTATTGAAACAGCTTCTGTGCTTCAGAAACTCAGAATAGGGATGGCAGAACATGTTCACCGGTGAACGTGCACAACTGGCATGCTTGCGAGTAGCGTAAATGAATGATGTGGGCTGTTCGCACAATCCCTATACTTTCCCATAGTGCCGTTTTTCACCCTTCACCGTGAAGTCAGGTGAGACAGGACGACCAATCAGACATGATCACCACCCAGCCCACTCTATAAAAGGCACGATCCCATTGTCCATTTTCATTCTGCATTGGTCAGTATAGGAAGAGGTGGTGCTGTGACAGATAAACTGTAAGAGATAGGCTGTATTGTGATATTGTGCTGTGAAGCTGCTATCTAGGTGCTCTGCCACTTGCAGTTCACCAGCTAGGGACCCCCAATTGTCCTTTTGAGGACTCTTCCTGACCGCAAAAGTCCTTTTGAGGACTGACTGGCGTTCACCCTGCTGTACTTATTATTTGTTGTTGCTTTTGTGTGGGGCGTTGTAGCAACATAACATCCCCATATACAGTGTAGTGTGTGTCTGCGTCACCATTATAACCCACTGGCACTGTGCAAAAGTATTTTAGTGTCTGACATTTGTGACACAACACATGCTGTGTTACCCCCACTGACGCAGCAACACCCATGTGACCGTGTACTGTGTTATCGGTGTGCCAAAAAATAGTGGGTTTTTTTTGTTTTATTTTTTGCATCAGCTGATGTCCTTTTGATGTACGGCCTTGTATCACTATTTTCATGGTGGCTAAGGGGGGGGGGGGGGGGTGGTTTATGGTTGAATAATGATTGTTCAATACATTGTGATACCTGTTTCAGTAGACACTTATGGTTTCTGGTATATTTTTTCAAAAAAATAGCATAAGAGACATTTGTGACCAAGCCCCTTTGCTGGTCAAAACAAAAAATGATATTATTATCCTGGTGGATGCCAGTTACTCCAGGCCTCATGTATGTCCTGGCCACAGGCACAGCTATCTTGCACCACCACCACCCAGTATCTCATTTGGACTCACTTTGATTGGCTGAAGGTACACAATGTGTAATTTGGTCCTAATTCCGTTGGCTATACCCCCCTCCCCCCAGTAAAAAAATTATTATTACCCTGACACATGCCTGTTACTACTGCCCTCATGTCCGCCCCGGCCCCAGGCACAGCTACCCTGCACCACCACCAGCATAGTGCATAGTATGTAATTTGGTCCTAATTCGATTGGCTGTACCCTCCCTCCTACCCCACCCAAAAGAAAAATATTAAAATGATTAGTTTCCCTGGCTTATGCCAGTTACTTCAGTCCTCTGTCTCATACAGAGGCTGAAATTCAAATGTTTATTTGGCTGAAATATATAGTATCTCTCAGCAGAGAAAAATGCCACCCAATGTACTCTTTGGTATAACTGTAAGTGTCTATAAGGGCTGAGACACACTGCAGAGCACTTTTCGATCTGTTTTCGTTTTTTAAAACTAGCTTCTAGTGACTTGCATTAAAATTGCGGTAAAATTGCTGCAAAATTGATGTGATTTACTTGCATTAAAATTGCAATAAAATCTATACAAAATTGCTGCTATTTTACCACCATTTTAATGCAAGTCAATGGGAGCGTGTTTTTAAAAACTAAAATAGATCGAAAAGCGATCTACAGTGTGTCTCAGCCCTAAGCAGTGTTCTCTTGGCTATTAAGGTCAGTTGGTATAAAATAATGTGGGTTTTTTTGTGGATTAAAAGCTTAACATTCTTCATTAGATGGCTAATCTTGCTTAAGTAATCATAATATTAGAAAAGACTGCAGTATTATATGTGTTCAAATATCCTACTTTAAAAAATGACTTCCTGTGAGATACCCATAGTGGCCCTTAATCCAATGTCTCTGACACTGATAGAAGCTATAGGCAAAACAAAATATAGCACTGTGTCTTGTTGCCAGGTAACAAAGACTTTACTAAAGCCAGTATATGTGTAAAAAGTGATTTATATTTGCATATTAAGCTGAACATTTTCATGTAACTTAGAATATGCTATAATGATTATAACAGAGGTCTCTTCATTAACAGCAAAACGTTAGTGTCTGCAAGTACATCCCATAAACATTATCTAATTAGCTTTGGACTGGATATGCAACAGGTCTAAGAATGGAAATCTATAAATTGCCCACAGCAGATGTGATGATTATAAGAAAATACTTCCATACATTGAAGAAACATATATAAGTTTTCTGCGTACAGAAAACTAGTTGAGATTTGTAATTAAAATATCAATGCCAGACATAGAAAGCTTTATATTTAAACGTTTATTCATGCTCGTGTTTTTAGACCCTTTTTACACTTGCATTGCAAGCGTGCATTGCGTTACTTTGTTTAACGCAGGGTGATGCAACGGCAATGCAAGGGAATGGAGTCATTCACACTTACAGCGTTGCATTGCAATGTACAGTAGTTTATGAGATATCTGCACACTATTATTATTATTGTTGGTTTTAGAACCCCTGACTCTGCATGTATCACAATGCAGCAAAGTATACCTGTCTCTAACCAGTGCGATATTCTATGCTCTTTGTAGATCCCTTTCTGAATACCCCCTCTGACCGAGACGTTGCCTAATAGTTGAAAACTCATGTGCTGTGAGCTCGTCAGTGGAACAATTCATTCTAGCTTGTTATATATATTATTAATATATTATATATTATAATAATATATTCACCTACCAAGATCCCCCCGATGGTGTGTTTAGGATGACAGCTTGTCACTTCGAGTTCCCAGCACACGATTTTCTATATGTTTTGGTGGCTATCATATTTGTATCTGTCGACCGCAGTAGCGTGATGGCCAAAAAGTCAATCTGCATTGCGATATGCCGAAAGTATCCAATCCGCCACAAACCCGAGGCACAGCCTGCAGCGCGTTACTGCAAGCACCATTCTTATCGCACAGTGCTTGGGGTAATGGAAGTCTACGGACGATGCAGTAAGTGTAAACTATGGGAGCAACGTGCGGCACGGCGTGCATGCACTGAGCGACGAGAATCACAGTGATGCCTTTCCTGCCCAGCAGGTAGTACGTCACTGAACGGAGGGAGGCACTATGCATATGACCCTGCTGCCGCACGATACCTGGGTGATGTGAAGGCTGGTTTCTGTGGTGCGATATGATGCGAGCACCACATCTCACTGCTAAACTCAAGTGTAACACATACTCCATTATTGCATTTTTTTAATTTCCTGGCTGGCTGGGTTGGTTTGCAATGCCGACTGTACAAATGTCATATACTGCCTGGCTGGACTATGTAGCAGTCTATGCACTCCTCCCACATTCAGGCCACTTTCACAGTGCGACTTTAAAGTCGCTCACTTGTTAACCCAACATTTAACGCAGAATAACTCACTGCAATGAAAAATCAATGCCCCATTCACAGTGTACACATTGCGTTGGTGACTAGCGCTGCACGTTAAGTGAAAGTACTGCATGCAGTGCATTATACACGTTATTAGCTGCGTTTGGACTGTTTGCACATGCTCAGTAATGACTTGGAAGCATACTTTTCATTGCCTGTATGCTCTACTGTATGCGACCGTAACGGGGCATTAAGTTGCTTTGCGTCTTTTTTGGGGCGTTGCGTTGTAATTTGCGTTGCAACTTTATCGTTGCATCAAAACGCAAAGTCCTACTGTGAAAGAGGCCTTAAAGAGGCCTTTCTGTATCCTTTTAACAGATCTGTATACTGATACACAAAAGAGTGCCTTCTAGTGGCAGGCAAGCACATCTAAAGGGATGCAAAGAATGACTTTTAGGCCGGTGTGGCCAGCAGCAGTGGACAGTGTAGCGTCCGCTCCGATGGTACATTGTGATGAGGCTGTAGGGCTGGGCAGATACATTACCCCCATAGGCTGTGTAGGGGAATGCACCCGCCTGCCCAGGATTATCGTGGACTGCACAGAAGTGCGGTCCACTTACTGCAACAGATCTTGCAGATCCGTTGCAGCGTGACAAGTGTGAATGGCTCCTATTTATAAAATCAAGTGACAGAGCCTTAGGTGGTTTCACACTGTAAACTGGCAGCAGCGATGCGGTGCGCCGCTTCCGCCACACTGCATTGCACCGGCAGAAACAGGCCTTCAGGGAACACCGTGTTAGTACGCGGTGCTCCCTGTCTGGACACCAGCCAAGCAGGAAGTGATGCGAGCTTGCGTCACTTCCTGCTTCTGGGTATGCAAGAGTGCACGGAAGCGTATTGTAAGAATACGCTTTCACGCATGCGTGCTGCGACGTTGCGTTGGAAAGTGTTTAAAAATCCACACGTCCCATAGACTAACATGACTTCCGAGCTGACGCAGGGTGCAGCAGAAGATGCGCAGTAACACAGTTCTGGACCAGCGTCGGGAATGCAGTGAAAATGTCACTTCTGTCGCTATGTGCCGTAACGTGGTAGTTTGAAAGTCTCCATAGACTTTCAATGCCCAGTGGTGGGGTGCAGTAAAAATACCGCACTGCTCCGGTGTGAAAGGGCCCTGACTCTAGTAAGCTGTCACAAGACTGAAGCAGGAATGGCTTATGCAGACCACTTGTAGGAGAAGTATCACAGCGCCCTGTCAGACCTATTCCACAGCTGTTGAAACGTCTACATTACCAAGCAGGTCTTAGTAAACTGAAGCAACATTTTTCGTTTTTTTTTTACCAAACTATTACCACATGTGTGGAAGTCTAAGTGAATTCAGAAAAATCAAATGCGTTTTTTTAGAGGCCTTATTTTTTTTTTTTTTTTCTTGAAAAGCCCTTGGTGATTTGAAACCACTCAGTTTTTACTATTATTTTTTTCACGTAGCTGATTTTTGCCTGCATGGACTCTGTCATTCTTCAGATTAATAGTGCACAGTATTTTTCACCTTTTCTTTTATGTATTGCCTCATCTTGTCAGCTGAAACCAGTAAGACAAGCAGACAATTTGGACCCCACTGTTGAGTATAATGGTAATTAGCAGCAACCAGGCACCAAGACAGAAATTTGGGTGCACAAACTATCCAGTAAAGCAAGCGGTGTGTAGCGGTTATAGCAATAAATAGCGGCTGTGGCACATTTTGTACCGGGAAAGTAAAGCAGTTGTAGTTGAAAGGCAAACATTATCGGCTACAGCAAAGCAATGATAGGTGCTACATTAATAAATAGCACAACCCTTCATCACCTCCAGTAAGTTGTCAGGAAGAGGGTGGGTGGGGGCACCAGGCAGCCCTTTTCTGTAAACACAGAGCAGACCCCATCCACCTCCTCCTTGTGCATTAAAGATGGAGCAGAGGGAAGGAGTGGGTAGATTCAGGTGATGTCTATGCACAGAGAGAGAAACTCCCACAATTCTATCAGCTCTGAGCTTTCTGCACTTATCACTGACTTATGTGACTGACGTTTCCAAAGGGACTTTCTTTGAAACAGCTGCATCAAATAAAAAGTTTGTGAGAGATGGCATAGTCCCCTGTTAACTTTTACTAACCATGAAAAATCCAGGTGAGTGAACTAAAGCTTTAAAGAGAACCAGAGACGAAGCACCCTCATGTATTTTATCACATTTATCAGTGGGAACGTGACAGTAAACACCTACCCTGCTTTTATTTTCATTCGTATCTGCTTAATCTGTCTGTTATTAGCTGTGATAAGAATCCCAGACTGAGCATTCAGTCTAGGTTTCACCTGGAATCATTATAGCTGAGTCAGTCTTCTGTGGAGTCTTTTCAAGCCCAAGCCCGCCCCCTCCTGGCTCAGCTTTCCTGCTTTGCATACTCAGAGCTGATGACATGGGAAGGGCTGCTCCTGCAGAAAGAAGCTCTGAAACAGACAAGTGTGGCTGTGTGATCTGTGTGCACTGTGCAGCCAGTCATCATTATTATCTACTGTATGCAGTTTCATTTCTATGAGAGACACTTCCTACACGCAGCCACACAGCATACCAGAATAAAAAAGTTGAAAGCACACAGATGAAAGGCTGCAGCAGCAGCCCTGCTTGACAATAGTTTTATAGAGCTTAGACAGCACATCCAGAACAGCTCATAACCTGGAAGCAGAAGGGATATGAGCCGGTGACCATATTGAATTTTTCCTGGAGCGATAATGGATAAAAAACACTCAAAAAGGCACACCAGAGTGGCGAAATTATCAGGTAGAGCATTTATTCTTTACAAGCTATCGACTGATATGTTTATTTTGCGTGAATCGTTCATCTCTGGTTCCCTTTAAAGAGAAACTCCGACCAAGGATTTAACTTTATCCCAATCAGTAGCTGATACCTCTTTTTACATGAGAAATCTATTCCTTTTCACAAACAGACCATCAGGGGTGAACCCCCTCCCACAAGAAACTCAGGACCGTGGTACTCCTGGCAGTTTTCTGTCTGTGAACCTTGTTGCATTGTGGGAAATAGCTGTTTACTGCTGTTTCCAACTGCCAAACAGCAAGCAGCAGCTACATCACCTGCTAACTGTAAAAATGTCCCCATGTGATAAATGTCAGAATGTAAATCAGGGATTTAAAAGATTTTACAATGGGGAAACACTGACTAAATCATTTATACATAATTATTGTAAAAATGAAGCATTTTTTTATTACATTATTTTTACTGTAGTTCCTCTTTAAGGCAAAACTGTTAAAGTAAACTTGTATCCCAATCCTTTACAGTAAAGCATAGAGTAGTAGGGGTGTCTAAGCACCCTAGAGAAAAAGACACAGGAGACAAAAAAAGAGAGCCCAATAGAGCAATCACAATATGTTTTTATATACGGGATATCAGCAGGTAAGGTAGTTGTACTACTCACAAAGACGGGTTGCAGAGGGGCAACTGACCACAGGAAGCAGGTGGAGACAACAAACCCAACTACACTTGGGGAGGTCCAGCTGGACCTGGGTGTGGTCACTCTCCTAGCTAAAAGTGGCAGATTATCGCTATGGTTTAAACCATGTGTGGTCTATCTAGACCCCTCCAACAGGGTATGTTGGGGGTACGTAAAGCACAATTTGGGTAAAGAGGCACCCCAGTGTGGATAAAATTGGATTAAAAACAAGATAAAATTAAAAAAAAATGAGGTGCCTTACCTCAATGACGAGATATTTGTATAGACAAAGAAATATTTATTTAGCACAGGCAACGCGCTTCACGGGTGTAAGCCCGATTCCTCAGGCCAACAACAGTGCCAATTGCAAATAGCCGATCAGCAAAGGGAGCCTCACTTTGCTGATCAGCTATTTGTAATTGGCACTGTTATTATCCTGAGGAAGCAGGCTTAAAGGGAACCTGTACTGAGTAAAATTATTTAAAATAAACGCAGGAGGTAACTTCAAATGAACATTACACAGTTACCTTGCCATCAGTTCCTCTCAGAAGCTCACCATTTTTTTCTGGCAATGATCCCTTCCAGTTCTGACAACATTTTGTCAGAACTGAAATATATCAGTTGCTGTCAGTAATAGCTGAGTGGACAACTGATGTGACCGGTAATGTCTATGTTTCCCTATGGCTCAAGTGGACGATGTTACAGTTTAACAGTGTGCTGATCAGAAAGCTGTTATGGGGTAATGGCCATTTTCAAAATGGAGGACGGAGAATTCCATTGATCACAGTGGACAAACAGGACGCAGGAGAGGAGAAAGAGATTGAGGAGTAGACTACACTGGAGGTAAGTATGACTTGTGTATGGTTATTTTGACTTTTAATTTTCAGTTCAGGTTTTCTTTAAGGTAAGCTTCCACCGCTCGCTGCATCCATTACAATAACAACATTTGCGCAAATAGCTGGAGGGGGAGCGGGGATGGGGGACCCAGGTGAGGGGGTTGGAACCCAGGTGAGGAGGTGGGGACCCAGGTGAGGGACCCCCCTCCCCGCCCACTGCCCCCCGATCCTGGCTGCTTCCCCCTCCAGTTCAGGGCCCCCAGCCCCTCCCACATACAAGGCTGGGCATACGTTTCCACAGACTGAAAACATATGCTGCAAAAATGCCATTTTGTGGAAAAATGGGGGGAGATTTTTTTTTTTTTTTAAAGGATCTGTTTGAAACTGATCCGATCTGCAAGTGGACAAGTGTGGACCTAGCCTGAGACTCCAGTCTAAAGCTGGGTACACACGCGTTGTAGCTGTTGCTAGCACACAGTAGACATGTGCGCAACAGCTCTGCGACAGCTTTGCCTGAGCGACAGCTGTCTACACGACAGGCAGAGACGCGGCGGAAGCTGTCGCCGAAGGTTCGGCCCCCCGCCGGAAGCTCCCTTCTAGCTGTGGGTATCTGTCGCTAGTCCGCACATACACACGCAGTACGCGTGGCGGACTAGCGACGGTTGTTGCGACAGCTGTTGCCGGCGATTGGCCAAGTCAATCGCCTGGCGACAGCTCTTAGTAGCGACAGTTCGTGGTGCGCGCCTCATACACACGGAGGACCTGTCGCTGCAACATGCGCGTGCCATGTGTTTGTGGCGACAGTTGTGCCCCGTGTGTATGAGCCTTTAGTCAAAACCATGTCCTGCCTCAGTAATCTGCTCCCACTGGCCTTGAAATGCTGGTGACAGGATACGTGGGAATTCATCTTCAGTTATTCAGAGCAGCTTTTCTTGTGGGTGACATAAGTGAAGCAAAGAGAAACTGTGAGAAAAGGAGAAAATGTGTAGGACATCTGGTGGGCATAATCACAGGATTTTGGGTGGCGGCGAGAAATGAGCATAACATAACAATACAGGAATCTAGATAATTATATAGAACACTCAAAAGGCATAACACTCTATTAAACAAGCATTGTTTCATAAAAAAATCAATACTATATATTCAGTGCTCAATAACCAACATATACAGCTATTTACCCACAGTAACATCTTAAGATCCAAAACACAAAAGTTATAAAAAAAAATAACATAACTATGTGCAGCCTTATGCCCCTAGGTTTGTAGTTTATCTGTAAAAGTTACCCTCTGTTACAGTCCCTCCTTTGTTATAAAGCTGCTGTTATAGTGCCTTTGTTATAGTGTACCTGATATACAGGATCTTCTCAAAAAATTAGCATATTGTGATAAAGTTCATTATTTTCTGTAATGTACTGATAAACATTAGACTTTCATATAGTTTAGATTCAAATACACACAACTGAAGTAGTTCAAACCTTTTATTGTTTTAATATTGATGATTTTGGCATACAGCTCATGAAAACCCAAAATTCCTATCTCAAAAAATTAGCATATTTCATCCGACCAATAAAAGAAAAGTGTTTTTAAAACAAAAAAAGTCAACCTTCAAATAATTATGTTCAGTTATGCACTCCATACTTGGTCGGGAATCCTTTTGCAAAAATGACTGCTTCAATGTGGCGTGGCATGGAGGCAATCAGCCTGTGGCACTGCTCAGGTGATATGGAGGCCCAGGATGCTTCCATAGCGGCCTTAAGCTCATCCAGAGTGTTGGGTCTTGCGTCTCTCAACTTTCTCTTCGCAATATCCCACAGATTCTCTATGGGGTTCAGGTCAGGAGAGTTGGCAGGCCAATTGAGCACAGTAATACCATGGTCAGTAAACCATTTACCAGTGGTTTTGGCACTGTGAGCAGGTGCCAGGTCGTGCTGAAAAATGAAATCTTCATCTCCATAAAGCTTTTCAGCAGATGGAAGCATGAAGTGCTCCAAAATCTCCTGATAATTAGCTGCATTGACCCTGCCCTTGATAAAACACAGTGGACCAACACCAGCAGCTGACATGGCACCCCAGACCATCACTGACTGTGGGTACTTAGCACTGGACTTCAGGCATTTTGGCATTTCCCTCTCCCCAGTCTTCCTCCAGACTCTGGCACCTTGATTTCCGAATGACATGTAAAAGTTGCTTTCATCCGAAAAAAGTACTTTGGACCACTGAGCAACAGTCCTGCTTCTCTGTAGCCCAGGTCAGGCGCTTCTGCCTCTGTTTCTGGTTCAAAAGTGGGTTCATGCTTCCATCTGCTGAAAAGCTTTATGGAGATGAAGATTTCATTTTTCAGCATGACCTGGCACCTGCTCACAGTGCCAAAACCACTGGTAAATGGTTTACTGACCATGGTATTACTGTGCTCAATTGGCCTGCCAACTCTCCTGACCTGAACCCCATAGAGAATCTGTGGGATATTGTGAAGAGAAAGTTGAGAGACGCAAGACCCAACACTCTGGATGAGCTTAAGGCCACTATCGAAGCATCTTGGGCCTCCATAGCACCTGAGCAGTGCCACAGGCTGATTGCCTCCATGCCACGCCGCATTGAAGCAGTCATTTCTGCAAAAGGATTCCCGACCAAGTATTGAGTGCATAACTGAAGATAATTATTTGAAGGTTGACTTTTTTCGTTTTAAAAACACTCTTCTTTTATTGGTCGGATAAAATATGCTAATTTTTTGAGATAGGAATTTTGGGTTTTCATGAGCTGTATGCCAAAATCATCAATATTAAAACAATAAAGGGCTTGAACTACTTCAGTTGTGTGTATTTGAATCTAAACTATATGAAAGTCTAATGTTTATCAGTGCATTACAGAAAATAATGAACTTTATCACAATATGCTAATTTTTCGAGAAGATCCTGTAGTGCCTTTGTCGCGTCTGTTGTAGTGTTCAATGCAATCCATGAATGTGTCCATCTGTTGTAGTACTACTCATATGACTAAGGCCTTGCACACATGCTAGATGATTCTCAAATCTCCCCAATGCATTGCCAAGATCATTGTTCCTCTATTAACCCCACCTGTTCCATCATGCATTTCACCATTGTCCCTCAACACCCCTCCATTGCAACAGAAAGTGGTGCTAGCCTCTTGGCTAGCAATGCATCTGTACCACATATAGCCCAAAACTGGCAGCCAAGCAAAAGAGTCCCAATCCCTATAAGTGATCGTTTTTGTGTGTGCTTACACACCATAGGGTTCAATGGGACAGTGTTCCATGATCAAGCAAAAAGTAGTTCTAGCACAGTTCTAGCTACACCATATTGTGAGCCAGGCAGCAAAGGAATTCTGCATTGTCTCTTTGTCACTAATCACTGCCACTGTTACCACTGGGTACTACACTGCCTACACTACTATTGCTATCCAGTCATTCCTAAGACTAAATGTAATCACTCCATTGCAACACCTGGCCAAGTCTATAAATGCAGATGAGCCTGGTGGCAGGAAGTCAGTCGGGGGGAGGAGCTAAAAAAAGACGGATCTTCTTTCTGGCACTTTGCAAACAAGATTCAAGACTGCAATCAATGCAAAATGTGCCAGGCTGAAAGTAACTGGCAGATCAAGGCAGGGGATTTACTGAAGAGCCCCAAAGTCCTCTAGCACAGTACAGATAATAGCACAACACCCATATTTTTATTGATTTGAAATTCTACACTTTGGGCAAATGTATAAGGATTTCAGGGCAATCGCCCAGCATAATAAACCCAGGCCATTTATTACTAAGAACCTCACCAGGTTAATAGGGGCCTGAAGTACTACAGTGCCAAACAGCACAGTTTGAAGCACTGTGGAGGAAGGCGGTGGGGGGGGGGCTGCCCTGCACACCCACGCAACCTTCACTGGTGAATGAAGCAGAGGGGGATCCCCACAGATATATATATATATATATAATCACCTTAAGACAGCTTCCTGCACTGTGAATTCTAGGCTAGAAAGCTCAGCCAGCTGCAGAGTATAATGAGTAGTGCCAACTTAGAATGCTCTCAGTTTCACATAAACTGTAGTTCAGGTACTTTTCATGAAATAGGTGTGTAGTACACTGCAGGACCCAGCAGTAATGATCGTCAGGTTACCATAGCTACTGCAAGTTAGTTGTGGGTTTATGTAAGAGGTAGATAGAGAGAAGATTAAGGTGATAGGAATGTTGGGTGAAACGATAATAGAATACAGCTAATGCCAATATCCTTTTATCAGAATTATCCAGACAGTATTACCAATATTCTAACAGAGGCTTCACCCTGTGCCCAAATTACCCCCTTCCCTTTTTTGTATATGCTGTGCAAGGTAATATAGTGTAGAATAGTGTAGAATAATACACAAAAAAGCACAGGTGGCAGGAAAATAACAAAAGGTAAACTTGAAACCAGCTGGCACAAAAATTATTTTTCTGCTCAAATTACGCACATTAGAATTTTGGAAGGCCTGTCTGCTGTGTATGTCATATCATATAAATATATGAAAATCAAATTATAAGATACAATTTGTGCATTAATTTAAGTATTATTATTTGAAAGCCACAGATTATACAGTATAATTATGTTTTATTGGTTAACTTAGTCATACAGCATACCAATTACTGAATGTTTCCTGCTTCTGCCATTTTGCTCATGGTTAATACAATACGTCTCTAACTGACAGAAAACCTTAATAACAGTGGATTACTGAGTTTAACTTTCCAAGGTAAGCATGTCATTGTGAAGCTAATCAATGTTAGCAATCAGTATATGTTTAAGACAAACAATCCATGAGTACATTTCCAAACACTGCAGAAAAGGCTACCTGTGTGACTGACGAGAGCTAGGCATAGAATCAGCCCCGCCATAGAGTATTTCTCTGCCCAAAACCCTGCACAGTCATATGTGTCTTTTCTATGGCTCTTTTGTTATATTCCTTGTTAAAAATGCAACACTTTGCCTTTCATTCATACTGTGGATATCCGGATGGAGGAAGCCATGGACCTTTGACCACTGTTAGGAAGTTTGAAGCTGCAGATACAGTGCAAAGTATTTTTTCCTTTTTATTTTAACTTAGGTAGAGGCATTTCTCGAATCACACACTTATCCCCATTATATATACATTAGGGTCTGCACTCCCTTACATAATATTCAAAGCACATTGCAATATGGTAAAAACCAGGGTGCAGTGTAATATAACAATAAATATACAGTAAAAAGTACACACACTAGCAACTTTTGAATGCAATTCATATATTAATGTTCAAAAAGCATCAAAAAATACATAGACACTTGCACAGGATCCATAGATACACTATATGTACAGCAAAAGTAGCATTTAAAGGGAACCAGAGACAAATGACCAGCTAAAATAGGAAAAGGATTTATACATACCTGGGGCTTCTTCCAGCCCCATAAGCCTGGATCGCTCCCATGCCGCCATCCTCCGCTTCCTGTATCGGCGGTACCGGGTCCCGTCACTTCCGGCGGACACGGCCAATTGTCCCCATCACAGGGGCTCCCTCCATACCTTTACGCATGCGGCTGCGCAGTATGCAGCCGCACGCGTAGGTATATGGAGGGAGCCCCTGTGATGCGAACAATTGGCCGTGTCCGCCGGCCGAATGACGGTACCCGGTACCGGCGGATCCAGTCAGCGGAGGACGGCGGCGTGGGAGCGATCCGTGCGTATGGGGCTGGAGGAAGCCCTAGGTATGTATAAAATCTTTCCTTCATTTTATATCTTGTTCTCTTTAAGCAAACATGTAACAAAGCACATAAATATTAGTGCACTAGGTATCCGCAAAATCAGGGAGGGCGGAGATGAAATACTCCCGAATTACCCTACAACAATGTTGTTTCGAGGTAAAAAACCTCTTGATCACGGGCAGGCAAGGCCAAGTAGAGCGTGGGAACAAGGCAACTGTAGCTGTGATGCAGAGGGGCGTATCTGCATCACAGCTACAGTAAGATCAACAGGGCTGCCAGGCAACTGGCATTGTTTACAAGGAAATAAATATGGCAGCCACCATATCCCTCTCACCTCGGGTTCCCTTTAAAAGAACATGTAAGAAAAAAGAATTTTAGTGCTTTGAGCCCACAGCAATAATAAATTCGTTTTTACTGGTCTGTTCATTGCAAACTAGTAAAAACTATAAATATTATACTGATCGGCCAAAATGTGAAAATTGTTTCTCTAATAATGTGAAGGTTCCTTTTGTGCCACCAATACAGATCTGATCCACTAGGTCATGGACTCCACAAGGCCTCCAAAGTGTGATATCTGGCAACAAACAACAACAAGGCATTAAGAAATACTTTTGTCATGAATGTTGTCTGCAACATTCTTTAGTTAGGTGGTTCTAGGTAACAGCTACATGATCTGAAAAAAAGGTGATTCACGGAACCAGGCTTCCTTTTTCCATTGATCTAGTTGTAAACCTCACACACTTGTTGACACTTTCAGCATTTGTTATGGATAAGCACTTGTGACTAACTAGTTTGAGGTCATATAATCCTATACACAGCAAGTTGCAATGCATTGTGTGTCCTTACACCTTTTTCTAGCCAACATTACATTTTTGTTTTTTTGTGTTATAGTAGGTCTGCTGAAAGATCGCACCAAAGGGGCTAATATTTGCTCCCATGCACATCAATAAGCCTTGTGTGTACTTCTCAGACAACACACCTTACTTGCTTCGTTGGTCTTGCCAGGTCTAGTCCGTGTGGCAAGCACAGACTTGGCATAATCCAAAAATAAAAAAATGACCAGCACCGGCCGTTTCTTAAAAATGCAGGTATTTATTCACCGGAACATGTGAATAAAAATATAGCCAACAACATTCAAAAGCCTCAAGGATGTAAGTATAGCTCAATAATATTCAGAGCTCTTAGCTGCAGAAATTGGCTGAAGATATCATCAAGACATGGGATATGCCTACGTTGCAGCCCGATCTGCCAACACAACGGACAGTTGCCGCTTCGAACAGGTAAACCGTTCTTTGTCAAATGTTTAGCTAAACTTAAATCCTTTAGGCTTACCGGCTGTTTCGGAGGCTTTCAGATGTTGCTGGCTATATTTTTGTCCACATATTCTGGTGAATAAATACCTGCATTTTTAAGAAAAAAGTCCAGTGCTGGTCATTTTCCTATTTTTGGATTACATCAATAAGCCTTGTGAACGCATGACCCTATCACTGATTCACCAACTGTACGTTTTTGGACGATTTTTGGTAGGTATTCAAATACACTTTAACTAGGATAGATTTGGAAGCTGCCATATGTTGTTCCTTTTAAACAATACCAGTTTCCTGGCAGTCCTGCTCTTTGGCTGTGGTAGTGTCTGAATCACAGACCTGAAACAAGCATGCGGCTAATCCCATCAGACTTCAGTCAGAAAAAACATATTGGCATACTTGTTTATGGTCTGTGGCTGAGGGTATTAGATATATAGGCTCAGCAGGACAGCCAGGCAATTTGCATTGCTTTAAAGGAAATAATTATGCCAGTTTTCCATACTCTTCTCAGTTCAACAATAAGTACTACATACCGGGAACACTCTGCAAGACCTGATCTCAACTAGTCATCAAGCCATCACAATCTCTCCTATGTCACTCAGGTCTTAATAATTGCCCTTTCAAGAACTGCCGAATACATTCAACCCCTGGACACCTGCCTTATTAACAGGAAGATCAATGTTATTTACTTCCCTTATCTGTAATTTTAAGCTACTTGCACACTAGCTTGTTGTGTTGCAGTACTCTCCCCCGCTTCTCTCCAGCAGTTTCCCCACAGTGCGATGCGATACGACAGAAGTGCTTTGATCGATGCCGAGGCGGCAGTGTGTTGCCAAGCAGTAATGCTTGACACACAATTACATTGCAGTCAATGGCACCACAACAATCTAGTCTTGCGTAAATGTTCTGGTTGGTGAAGGCATGCAGATTTCCATGTTGGTGCTATCTGCCACAGGCACAAATCTGCATGCAATGGTGCAGTGCGCTGTTATAGGCTCTTCTGCTGCACCCAAATCAGACCGCAACATGTGCACAACCGGTCTTAATGCTGCATCTGAATGACGTACACCACACTGCACTGCGGGTGCATGCACGTGACTGATATTTCACAGCTGCTATTTCAGTAGTCTTCTAGCAGCACTTGCTGTTGACTTCCATAATTCAAGTGAGTGTTGCAATCTGTTGCCACTTAGACACAAATGTAAGAAATCCAGTCAAGCTTTAATGAACCTCTAGTGTTCTCCACCACACAATCATAATATATAATACATACATATATATATATATATATACATATATATATATATATATATATATATATAGTATATATATATATATATATATATATATATATATATATATATATATATATATATATATATATAGTATATATATATATAGTATATACATACACACATGCTAAAAGCAACAGAACAATTGTGGATGGAAGACATTACTTACTTTTGTTTTGATGATTAGCGGTACTGGCAGTAGGAGTAGTGGAGTTAATACAATCAGTAAAAGCCTGCGGTACATCCACACATAGCTAAGAAAAAGCTTCATTGTGACAGTGTGAAGGTTCCTATCACCTGGGAAGAAAGGAACAAGCGCACTCTTAAATAGACAACCTTGATTAATGTTTCTCTAAACAATCACCTTTAACCACTCACTGGCAATTGTCACCAGGCCTAGTTAACAATAAAGTTTTATGGTTTTACTACAAGAATTCCATATTGATTGGATAAAGAAATATTAATAATGAAACCAACAAAAGATTTGAATGCTGCCTATCTATTTTACATATAAAATAAAAAGGCTATAATGTTCAGTATACAGAGTAATGTATAGTTGATTTAAAAAAGTAGTAGTAGGAGAAAAGTGAGTTATTTAAGGCCAGAATTCTTAAAGCGGACCTGAACTCAGAACTTCCCCTCTGCTCTAAAAGGTAAGCAACAGCATACTAACCTTTAAAGAAAAACATTTATTTGTTACAGTTGATAGAAATCCTGCAATAAATCTTTAAATCTTTCGTGGACGCAGACATATTGTTTGCATCCTGTGCTTACCAATTAGCTCTCTGCCATGGCATTAAGCTGACACAGCTGAGGGATCAACTTACAACTTGGGTAATTAGACAGGCTAAACTCTCTAAATACATACAGGATGCATTTCTATACGTTTTCCTTCTGTCTTGTGCAAGAGTTCAGGTCTACTTTAAACCTAGTCATAAGTATATTTTTCCTAATTATTATTATTTATTATTATTATTTGTTACTGATGGCAAACTGACATGGTCAACAAACTGTTTGAGGGCTCCTGCCCACTACATGCATACATAACCGCAATTAGAAAATGCAAATCAGAATCACAAATCGGCTTTGCAGTGTACAGGGGGCCTGAGGCTGAGACAAGGGGCAGACAAATTGGGTAACTGAACAGGCTTTGGTCACGACACGTGGTAAACAAATTAATTTATGAATAGGCTGAGGTTAAAGCCGCCAGCAAGTAAGCAAACAAGGTCTGGACAAGCAGAGGTTAGCAATGGGAATATAGTAGCAATTGTCTCTGGGAATGGGAATATAGTAACTGGCAATGGGAATATAGTAACAATTGTCTATGGACAATCCAGGGGATGGGGTTGCACACAAACATTTGCACAATAATATATACAAACATATGCTTGAATAAGAAACTTATACTAAGGATCCTTGGAGAGCAGCCACGTGATTTGCTATGTAACCCAGGTTTGTTTGGGTTTTTTTTTTACATTTCTTTTCAGACAATGGACCATCCTGTGGCAACAGACCTACAGTATCTCTGAGTGTGCTTACTGTTCCACTACATGTGCTGATTGCCAAAGCCCAAGACACATTTTGATTATGACTTCACCTTACCCAATCTCAAATTTACTTCCACGTGTGGCCATAGAGCCCACACAAGACTGATCTCTTCTGTTAATTGATCAGAATTGAGATTGGCTTTCATTTGAGTAATTGGCTTTGTCAAAGAATTTTGGAAAGTCATCCACCCGTGTAGGGAAAACTGGATGTTCCATTCAGTCAGTTTCCACAAAACATCTGCCCCCAGTTCGAATAGCAACATCCTGAATGAAAACATCTAGAAACCACATTGTAAAGGGGGCGTTCTGTCCTCGTGCTTTCAGGATTTGATTTTTGGGGTTTGTGTTTCTGTATTCACTGCTGATACACACCAAAATCTCTTCTGAAGGAGTGTTGTTTTTAGACTTGCTGCCTCTAACCTGGCTTCACTAGTCTTAATGAACTCTAAAACCTGTAGTGCATTCAGAGCTGGATCATCCACAAGGCAACCTTAGGCAGTTACACAGGGCCTGGATAAAGTCCAGGGGCCTAGTGGATGCTACCCCCACCAAATCTTACTAATAAAGCCAGGTGACCATTAGCGATGACCAAAAACTGCTATCTTGCTTAAGGCCCAAATTCATCTTAATCATTTTCTGAGTGCATTTGAAAAACTCACAGCCTGTATAAGCACTTCCTGAACAGCAGAGCCTAGCCAGAACCATAAAGGTCCTGTCCTAAATACTCTGACTCAGGATATTTCAACGGGATCAGGTGAAATGAGCTGCTGCTTCGGCAGGGGTCTAAAAGTAACATTTTCTGTTTTATAGCTTCCAGCTAGTGAGTTGGGTGCCTGACACTAGCTGATCTACTATCAGCAGCCAATTGGCTAGTACTTTCAATACTGCTTTTAGGTAATACTGGCTGATTGGTTATTAATACCCAGACAGCTAGTACTTTGGCTGTCAGTGAACAGAAGGCTTTGTTTAAGCATTAGGATGGGAAGGTTAGTGTTAGGCATTAGTAGAGAAGTTACTGTTAGGCAAGAGGAGGGAGGGTTAGGGGACCAGATGAAGATCATGAACTGGATAAGGCTATAATAAAATATCTATAATATTATATTACCGATACTTTAACATTTGGCTGCAGCCAGTTCACATGCTTTCATAATATGCACTCATTTAAACACACTTCTTGATTTATCTAAACCTGCTCAGAGAGAAGGAGATGGTAACTAATAAATAAGCACTAAAAAGGAAGCCAAACTGGTCTTGGAGCTGATTACACAGCAAAGGGTGACATGTTACTCATAGGGCAAAGGTTCCTGCTACAAACTAGCTGGGTCATTCTAGGTGAGGAATGGCCTATTACTCAATGCAATGTACTTGGTCGGTTGTCCAGTGACATCCTTTGGCATGCAATGTCTTGCCAGAAATCTTGTATTTATTGATATGTTGAAATATGTGGCTTGTTGTACCTTCTGCAACATTAAGAGGTAAAATCTGGAAACAGCTGTGGAAATCTCACTGAAACGAAGTAACTGTATGATGGACACTTATAGATATCTTGTTTAATGACAAAGCCTGTGAATGAGCTGGCTGCATTGTCCCATATGTTTGTCTAAATTCCCACTGGAAAGCTTCCTGAAATCTCCGCCCCATAATTAATTTGCATAAATCGGCATTCATTCTATTTTAAAATGAGTTCTCAAAATTAAAAAAAATATCCAGCACAGTCAACTCTAAAAATCACAGTATACTGAGGCAAGATACAAACAGGTTATTAAACCACTACAATAAAAGCAAGGCTGTCAAATGCAATGATAAACATGGATAGGCTTCATTTGTACAGACAGTATTTTGTGATATACAGACTAAGCAATATAAAATAAATGATCCACAATACTACAAATACATCTAAAATGAGAGCTCCATTCCTACAGAAAAAAAATTCGTCTTACCCAAATGATGAGAATTTGGTAGCAAAGGACCAAAGTGGCTCACAGTTCCAGAAACCAGCACACTGCAAATGAAGCACCAGGAAACTGGTACCTCTGTCTCTAATCTCCTTAGGGTGTGTGTAATGGTAAAGAACAATAAATACTTACTGGATTAAAAAAAAGTTAGACCAAGTTACAGAGGAAAATTACCAGAAACAGACATTTCCTGTGAATTAGTCTATCTTGCCTTTCAATTAGTTGCCTATGCAAAACAAGGTATATCTCTGTATTTCATTGCTAGATACTGTGCTTTTCTTAGTTTCTGATCTTAAGGTTAAACAAAAAGCAATATCATATTATTTCTTACATCAGAAAATCATCTTCAATAGGGCTGTACAATTAACAATAACAATAGTATTTTTCACAAATGAACTGTTTTAATAAACGGAAGATATAGAAAAATAAAATGTGTGGGTTTAATGTACAATATAACTGTTTACATTTAAGCTATAATGGATAAAAATGCATAAATAGAGTATTTCTTCTATATTTTACCTTAAAAATGCATAGAAAATAAGGTAATTACTAAAAAAAAATATCACCCACAAAAAAACTAATTTGTTCTGAAAAAAAACAACAACAACAATATATAGATCATTTAGGTGTAAAAAGTAGTGATGAAGTATTGCCAAAGTAATCAGAGCTGTGCTGAACTGAGAAAACAACCTCAGTAGCAAAGTGGTTTAACACATTTACATCCTCCTGCTACTTCCATCTCAAAAGTATCTCCAGAATTTGTCCGTACCTAGAGGCTACTAAAATGCTTTTACATGCTCTAATCATGTCAGAATCATTTTTATTTTCCAAGCACAAAACTGTTCTTGGCACATACAGGGTACAGAGTAGAAGGAGGACACAAATCACGCGGGCATAATAGCAGCATTGGCACAACGTAACAGTCTGACAGTAATAGCATCTGTGGTACAACACAGCAATAAAAAACAGGTTATCAATACCCTCTTACCCTCTTATCAGTACCCTCTTGTTGTCCAGCTTGGTCACCTCCTCTTACCCTCACCCTGGATGGACTTCTCACGAGTGTCACCTCTGCTTTGGAACTCTCTCCCACAGCCTATCCCTCATGCTCCAAGCCTGGAAATTTTCAAACACGCCCTCAAGATACATTTATTCAGACAAGCTTATAACTTGCTATAGTTTCCCCTTTGTCTATTCTCCCAGGGTCTCAACCCCACTACTCTCTAGATCGTAAGCTCGCAAAGGAAGAAACCTCCCCCTGTAGATAAAATTATTCAGTAAAAGGGCATAGCAATAGGGGGGGCAGAGTCTAATGGGGCCCACTTCAGTCGTGGGATGCAGAATGTGGAAGTGGATTCATCATACATTGCTTGTCATTGGAGCTAGCAACACGTCCTCTTCACTCCCCTCTTCAGCCACACTGGACAGTGTAGCTCATTGCAGCTCCCATCTCGGTATGGCTTGTGAGATTCATTAGGGATTCTCAAGGAGCTACACTGTATGGCAGGGCTGAAGAGAAGTGCGTGTGTGGCTCGCTCCGCTGACAAGAGGTAATGTATGACACTGATGCCACACTTTGGTCAATGTTGGGGGGGGCAGGGTCAGTTAAATGGTGGTGCAGGAGAGCCTGACCAAATGTATGATCCTGGGGGAAGGGAAGACGGTTTTGCAGGGGGCCTGGCTGGTTCAATTTTGCTGGTTGGCCTCCCGAGTTTTAGTTATGCCCCGGATTCAGTAGTTCAAGGTCTGTCTGTTTGAGAGCTGAAAAACTAAAACAAGAAAACTGTTGGTAATTCAAATGAGACAAGTTTAAAGAGGAATTTTAATCTTTAAATAAAAAAACAAGACTGTGGAATGCCAGAAATGTCCTATTTAGGAACAGTACTATAGATACCATTCTTCCTCTCGCCCGTTTATTTTCACTACAGGCTTGCTTTAAAGTAAACCTGAGGTGAAAATATAATGATGAGATCAACAATTTTATTTATTCTCCTACTCCTAAAATGACCCTTTTTTAGGCATCTCAGTTTTTTATTTTAGATTTAAATATTTACACAGTAGATTGGATGGTTTATTGTTTCTGCTTAATGGCAGTCTATTAAATGTCCCACACTTAAAATACATGAACTGTTGACCTCTTTCTATCTCTCCCCTGCCCTCAGAAGTTGTATTCTGCCAGGAAAACTTTTATGGCTGTAATTTTTCTCATAAGTGATGTTTACTATATTCCCGACAAGGAAACCAACAAGACAGAAGCTGTCACTTGCATGCCTCAAAATTAACTCTTCAAGGCAGGAACATAAAAAACAGCCTGGTTATCAATATATTTTGCACTGTACATACACATGTTTATCTCATCATGCCACGTTTTAATTGTATATTGCTTTTTGACTGCAGTAAACAGATATATTACTAGCTGCTATGGGATACTGAATTATTTATGACCTTATTTATAATAAAAAGAAATGACAGTTATACATCTTATATGCAAACACAGATTTGTGTATTTTAACATAAGATGCTGACTATAGAACTCAAACAAACTGCTATAGAGACATTTAGGATGCTGACTATAACAGACTGATGACAAAGGGAATTTCTTCTGGTGGCTATGCACTGATGTCCCACAAAAGAGTACTTACTTGGAGCCATCAAGTGGAAGTGTTTGAATACCCAGTAGAATTCTTCTGAAACAAGGATATTGCAGACGTTTAATAAGTAGCTCTGATGCTGTGTATTCTTCTGATGTAATTATTGAATTCCCTCCCTGTAATCTTTCAACAATGAAAGCTTTGATGCTGGCAAATATTCCAAGTACATAAGATAGGAAGGAAACTGACATTTTTGTACCAGTGTAATGTTCACGTCTGGATCATTTGCCCTGGCATCATTTCTCAAAATAAATATTATGTTATGAATGTAGTATTAAAAGTTGTGATGCTTATTTGGTCTATATTAGCTTCACATTGATGTATGGGTTTTCCTTTATTTACATGCTATGTGCTGCTATAGGTAGTTAATACTTTTTATACGTTATGGACATATGCCGAGGCCTCTTTCTGCATGGGGCAGAGCTATGCGCGCAACTGGGACTCCAGTGAGTCTTATTAGTTGCATAATGTGTCGGGGCATTATAACTTTAGAGTATTACTGTACAACTTAGTTTTTGGGGATTTTTTTACGCCAGAAGTTTAAAAAAAAATTCTTACCTGTTTTCCTACATCAACATGAAAACTAAATGAGCTTGGGTACAGGAATACAGAGGACTCCCTGCAGGGACACCATTTGAGGCATTGTAAACCTGGGGGTACACTACGGAGAGAACTGGAGAACTGAATAATAAGCACAGTTGGGAACACTGGGACACTGGGAGGATGGTATTCAGTGGCGTAGCTCTAAGGAGCTATGGGCCCCATTGAAAGTTTTGTATTGACCCCAAACTCCACCCCAAGCGCTATATACATAGCAATTAATATGGCACACCAAAACCTGCCAAGGACAACCACAGTGTCAGAGGTGCAAGAAAGGGATAGGGAACAGTTTGTTAATAATTGCTAATATTCAAAGCATCTACAGAAGCAATCATTACCAGCACAGGTCCAATAAAGAGCGAATACTGTGGTTGAGGGAGGCCCCTCTGGCCCAAGGGCCCCAGTGAGGTCACAACCTCTGCACCCTCTATTGCTACGCCACTGATGGTATTGAATATTGAGGGCATGAGAAAGCTGAGGACACATTGCAAGGGTCACTAGCAAGTGGGGAACATGCTGTTGGGGCACAGATATTCTAGTACAGTAATATGGCACAGGAAAGTTTGCACACATTACTAATGAACTGAAAAGCTGAGACAGACAAAATGGAGCACTAGCAGGCTGCGCACTCTAGGAAGTACTACAAACTTGCACATGCTACTGGGGGCACTAAAATACTGGGGCACATCACGAGTGCACATTACATGGTGCACTGAAAAGCTGACACACTACATGGCACACAAAGGAATTGTAATATACTAGTATTAGGGACACTATAAAGTAGCACACTAACGTAGCACACTACTGCAAGAACTGGAATGCTGGGACACACTATAAGAGCACTGGAAAATTGGTACACGCTGAAATTATGTACAGAAAAAAATGGGACTTGTAAGGGAGTTATACTTACCCAATTCCAGATGTTTGCAGGTTCCCTTACACAAGTGTGACCGTGGCTGACTTCTTATAGCAATAGCATGGCATGCATCATCTTTTTGCAATCACTTAGTGGGTTGTGTATGCATGTGCATATTCTGGTGTATGCATTCACAAATGAGTCTTAACTGTCACATGATTTTGCATACGCTGCCCATTTTTCCCTTTTCTCTCTGTATACTTGTCCTGAAATATAAAGGGCACAACCCCAGTCCCAGTGCTGCTGAGCAGGGGGAAACCTGCATGCAGCTTCCATCAGATACACATTTAGCATAAAACAAACCCAAAACTGTCACAAACATGGGCAATAGAAAGGGTTCCTACTGTCCATATTGGATAATTCCCTGTTTCTAGCAGGTGCTGATAGCCCTGCCGCCTTCCTCTGATGAAGAAACCATAACTTTGAAAAATGAATCCATTTAACTTAGGTGCGCTGGCACCTCACTTGGGATTACCTTCAAGAAAACATTAGATACCTGAAGGCGAAAAGTTTAGATATATGCAACTGGCTTTCTTCTTTCCTTAGGAATCAAGCAGGGTATCTAATAGCCTTTACTAGATTTGAATGGATTAGCTCAAACAAATCCTGTAAAAAGGGATATATCTCAGAACTTTACACATTACTTAATGACCCTCTGTCCTCCTTTAAAGTGGATCCGAGATATACTTTTACTCGTTGCATAATTGTGTTCCTTTACTATTGTTTACAGGACATTCCTCAAGCCAAATACTTTTTTTTTTGGTTTAATACCCTACTTCCCTAAAAACTAAACAAGCCTCGCCCACAGCTTTTCACAGTGCATTGGCATTTTCAGACAGTAGCAAGGGCTTATAGGAGCTCAGTCTGGGCAGGAGGAGGGGGTGGTGTTACTAGCCAGAGATATCAGAGGTAGAGAGGAGGAGGGAGGAGGAGAGGGGAATGAATTTTCACAGAGGCAAGCTGATAGCATCTCCTGATAGCTGATAGCAGCCTGTGACAAACAGAACATGGCTGCCCTCATTGTATCACAGGAAGAAATAATCATATTCTGTTGAAGCTGTTTGCAATTGCAGATGGTTTTGCTGTGTAAACTAAACTTAGGTAACATATATAGACAAGTTACTTGTTATAGTTAGTTTTTCATCTCGGATCCGTTTTAAGCACACCATGCAATTTCCCATCAGATTGACAGGTTGAATTGATAATTTCTGATGGGCTTACAATAGATTTTTGATCACTTCTGTACAAAATCGATCAGGAAATTGATCCGAAACCTTATCGGACCTGTCAGCAGTTATAAATTCAGGCCTGTTGATCTGACAGGAAATTACAAGGTGTGTACCAGGAATTACTATATGCTCAAATGGATCTCAGACCTGCAAGAGGATACGAAAATAAAGGCTTGGGGGGAGGCATGGAGTATTGTAGCAAAACTATCTTTGAACCTTGCCCTCGTAGAACCGGCCTATAATGTATTATTAAGGTGGAACTGGTGCCTGCTAGAATAAAGGGAACATAAGGCAAAATACTTATGGAGGCTGTTATATATATATATATATATATATATATATACATATATATATATATATATATATATTTATATATATATATATATATATATATATATATATATATTTATATATATATATATATATATATATTTATATAAATATATATATATATATATATATATTTCCTTTTAATCAATACCAGATGCCTAGCAGTCTTGCTGATCTTTCATGGTCAGTAGTGTCTGATTCACATACCTGAAATAGGCATGCAGCTAATCTTGTCAGATTTTTGTCAGGAAGATCTGAGGTGTATGTATGTTCAAGGTCTATGGATAAAAGTATTAGGGGCACTGGATTAGCTGGAGAGCCAGGCAATGTGCATTATTTAAAAGGAAATACATATGTCAACCTCCATATGTGTCTCACCTCGGATCCCTTTAAACCACTTACCAGGAGCCAGGTTTGGATACTGTTTTGGAGGCTGTCAGGTCCTGTACTATGTTAAGGTTTTGGGGCAAAATATTTACACCCTTGTTTAGGAAGATGGTCCTGAGAGATCCTTGTTCAGAACTGTTACATTTTAAGTTAGAAGACCTAACTAGGCGCCAGAAAACATTAATAAATTTCATTTTAGTGCCAGCTAAGCTAGGTCATTGAGGACACAGCTTGTTTTCTTTGAAGAAGTAAAGCGTAGAGTCACTAAATTTATGATTCAAGAGAATATGGCCAGCATCCATGGAGGGGGGAGGGTGCGCTTGGGTTATTCCCGATACCTCTTCTTTTGTGTTTCTCTATCTATCTACTTTCTCTTTCTATCTACTTTTCTATTCTTAGTTATTTTCCGTCACTGTCTACAGTGATCCTTTGAGGTACAATTTTCACTGTAAATTGCAGCAAAATGGAGCCCCCTGCATTAAATGTCATATCTTTGTTAAAGTCATTGTCATTGCGTGCCCGAACACCACAGAAGAAGAATGTGATTCTGGCAGATGTGCGTGGACTCTGTTTAATGATACTCAATTTTGCTGTGATATGTTGTAATGTTTACTTTTTTGAAAAACAATACAATCTTTGAAATAGAAAGGGCTCATTTAATGAAAAGATACACAGCCCGAGGTTATCGTCTTTACAAACTGTAGATCAAACCATGTAGTAGTTCCGGTGATTTAGGCTGCTACGAATCTGGTGAAAATAAAAAGAAAAGTAAATTGAGCTCTAGAGATTCCTGGTTGGACAGGTAAGTGACCCAGCGACAGCGAGTGTTAGGGATGGGGACACGGTTGATGTTTACACTGAAGGATGAAATGTGTTTTTTGGTTGCAAATTATTTCAGCTGCCAATATTTCTGCAATCCTATTTTCATATGCCATTTTATCTTTAGATTGCCCAGGTACGGTCATAAAAGAGGTTTACTTACTGTAAATAACAGTTTAATTTCTTATAAATTTAGGGGTCCTTTATAGGATTACATTTATGAATATTTTATTTCTCTAATTAATGTCCTAAACTACAAACTTATTAGGGTACTAATGAGGCCAGCAGTTATGTTTTATGAGATTAGCTATAAGCCAGTCTGGTGATAAACATGAATATCTGTATGATTTGGCTATAATAGTGCCTGCTTACAGTCAGCAATACCTAGCGGCAACAATGAATTAGTATCAAAGTATCATGCCAAAGTATCATTTGTCCAGCAGATGCAGCACAAAGTGTTTTGGATTCTCAAAAGTTTAAAGTTCATTGTTAAATATGTCCAAAAACCCAACTCATTAACCAGCTGCTGAAAATCTATGTTGGTACTTTCTTGACATCATGTAGCTAACGTTCTGCTTACCTGGCAGGCTGGCAGTGTACATATGGTAATGTTTACCTTAAGAAACAAACAACATGATCCAAAAGCATTTCGTAACCTCTTTCAACACCATAGCTACAAAATACAAATATGACAAACATAATTTCTACAGCAGTTACTATTTGTGCAATTAGTTTCTTTTATTTCATTTTACTAGTTACATCCTTCTTTAGAAGGGTTGAGTGAAGAATTGTCCTAAAATGAAAATGCCAGCTCTCTGAGGATAAGTTCCAGCTAATAAAAACTTGATGCATGTGAGCCTCTCATTGGCATTAGAAGCTCAGTACTCCCAAAGCCTATGAGGCTTATAACTTGTTGAATGAATTGACTTGGGCATTACAAAGGTGGCTTTAGGCAATGCAGGGCAGATTTCTATTGTTTTTGTTGAGCTGTCTTCAGCACCATGTAGTAGTCATTACCTCAGTGCTTTACAGTAATTTATTTACCGTATTTTTCGGAATATAAGACGCACTTTTTCTTCCCCAAAAATTAGGTGGAAAAGTGGGTGCATCTTATATCCTGAAGATGCGGTAATTGTGGCCCCAGAACATACTTATTGGATCCTATTGCCGCGATCCTCTCCTCCTTGCCTGGCTCTCTTTATCCCAGGACATCCTGTCATTCACAGTGAAGGTCTTCAGAGCCTCAGCTGCCCTCGCTCCTCTTTGCTGCAGTCTTTTATCTATACATGTGCTGCCGCCGCCATCCTCCCTGGTCACAGCGTCCTCCTCTGACGTCCTTCCTAGTTACAGAGCCTCCGACGTCACGTGCACACGCTCGCCGCAGATCAAACAGCAGAGGGCACCGTAACTAGGAAGTACGTCGGAGGAAGATGCTGTAACTAGGGAGGATGGCGGCGGCAGCACGTGTGTATGTTCGCAAGGCTGCAGTCTTTACGAAGACTGCAGCAAAGAGGAGCGTGGGCAGCTGGGGCTCTGAAGACTTTCACAGTGAATGACAGGACATCCTGGGCTGAAGAGAGAAGGAGACTGCAGCTGAAGAGGAGCGCAGCAGCTGGGACCCTGAAGACCCGCATCCTGAATGACGGGGCGTCCTCTGATGAAGAAAGCCAGACGGGGCAGGGGAGGATCGCGGTGACAGGATCAGGTGAGATGTTTCATCAGGGTTTAGCCAGTGTAGTGTAGTTGGTGGTGGCAGAAACGGTTGGTTAGTGTAGTGTAGTAGGTGGTTACAGCAGCGGGGGTTAGTTAGTGAAGTGTAGTGTAGTGTAGTATAGTGTAGTTAGTGGGGCAGCAGGGGAAAGTAAAGTGAAGTTAAGTGTAGTGTGGTGTAGATGGGCAGTGTTGCTTAGATAGTGACAGTTTAGGGAGAAAAGGTCCATAAGACGCCCCTGCACCATAGACGCACCTAGGATTAGTTTTTTTTTCCTCTGATTTTTGCCCCCTAAACCTAGGTGCGTCTTATATGCCGGAGCGTCTTATATTCCGAAAAATACGGTATTTATTCATTCAATTCTTTGATTAAACAACCTTTTTAATGAATTTAAAGCCCTTTTACCTTCATGCAGGAAATCTGGTGGTACTGCATTGGTAGTCTGGCAGAAGCAGTGAATCAGCTGGCAACTCTCAAAGGTGTTAGATGAACAGAAGAAAGTAGAAATTAAAAGACAAGAGTCTAGAAAAGAGGTCTACAGATGAAAACGCCAGAATATGATACAAGTATACAGATGAAGAAGAAGATGACATCACAGCAGTATACAAGGATACAGAAAAAGATAAAATCACAGGATACAAGTATACCATACCATAGTTACCATACAAACTGCTCTGTGCAGACAGCTGGCGGTGATGAGGGCACCACCACTACCAAAAATATAACAATAAAACTGTCAGCATAACAGCCCCGTCACAGTTCTGAAAGGGGCACAAAAATCAAGTTTAAACAGATCCTGAAGCAAGAGGTATTTGAAGGCTGCCGTATTTATTTCCTTTTAAACAATACCAGTTGCCTGGCAGTCCTGCTCATCTCTGGCTGCCGCAGTGTCGCACACCTGAAGCAAGCATGTGGCTAATCTTGGCATTTTTTTGGTCAGAAACATCTGATCTGCATGCTTTTCAGGGTCTATGGCTAAAAGTATTAGAGGCAGAGGACTAGCAGGACAGCCAGGTAACTGGTATTGCTTAAAATGAAAGTCTCAATTTTCCTCTCACTTCCGTTTTTTTTAAGGAGTTGCACATTAAATTGGAGCACATGCAATGGCTTCACATTAAACAGGGTGCATACAATGGTTTGCACATCGAAAGCAATGCCTTACAACCACATGCACATGATGCCAGAACCCACAATTGTTAATGCTACCCCACAGCAGGAGATGATTGAACTGGCACAGTCTTTTTAAGAAACAGCTGTACAGGTCCTCCTACAGACTTTCTTATGCTCTAGTGCCAATTAAAATGTTAACATGTCCACCATATCAGAAAAAGGACCTATGGGTATGCTGTCCCAGTCAACAGTTTGGATTTGGGATGGACAAATATTGTATGCTACATCACTATAATTAAATACAGTAAAATGACTACCTTTACTTCAGAAAACATGCCACTTGCCTGTGTTGCCATACAAATTGCACTGTGCAGACAACTTGACACAAACACTATTATGTATAATATAATAATACATTTTTTGACTTTCCTGATCATTTGCAACAGGGGACAAAATTGCTTTTCTATTACATCTCAGAAGCAATTGGTAATTTATTAGTTAAGCTAATGCTTTGGCTCTTTACTGTCAATGTTGAGTGACGCAAAAGGTGCCTCTATTAAATATGCAGTCACCCACTTACAACATGTCAGGACAATTCAATGCTTAATGCAAACACTCATATTAATGACATTGCATTGTGAAGGGCTTAGATGGAAATCTCCACACACAGCAACTGACACTGTAGGCGGAAGAACTTCACAGGTGTTTCAGGAAATGTGACATTCTAAGTGGTATGACAGAATGCATCCAGTGTTTCAGGGCTTGTGAGGTAATGAATTTCTCTCTTCTACCTTTAACTAGCCCAGCTCTGTCATAACTTTCCCACATGGTACAAATGGGCAGAGGTGTGAGTTACATTACACAATGAGACTCTGTCTGGGGAGAAATAGATTTCATATCAGAAATAATCTGCTGTAAAGCTGGACACATCCCCAAATGGTTACCAATAGGTCTGTCTATCACTGACAAAATAAAAATTCCAAGTAAAAATATGGATGCTGTCATTTTTAAGTTGGTATTTCATTGCCTTTATACTGTATTCATCCTTAGGATTCATCACTTTTTTGCTGGCTGCTACTGAGTCAGTGCACTGATTGGCCCCAATGATGGAGCCCTGTCCCGCCCGCAAGACCGTGGGCGCCAATTACCTGCAACCTGAAGCTTTGCTGCTGTTTCAATAGGACACATGACGCCAACACTCTGCTCCTATTGCATGGCGCCTGTGCTCATCAACTTCTGTACTGGCTACACACGTGCGCCGCTGGTCCAGTGGAGTTGGGGACCTGAAAAGTAGTTATCAGCAACAGCAATCCCTCTAAGCGAGCCCCCATGCCCACAGCTCTATCGGTGCTCCCCTCTCACTTCAACAAGCTGCAGTATGTACTTGTTGGGGGGACAACTGGTGCTATATTCAGACCATAAGACGTACTGACTCCCCCCCCCCCCTACTTTTGGGGGAGAAAAAGTGCAACTTATGGTCTGAAAATATGGTAATGTTACCTCCTGAGTTATCTCCTAGGAGATTATTTTCCTATTCTTTTTAAAATAGTTTTTAAGTATTTTACAATTGAAAAAGTACCTAAAAGTATGTAAAAAAGTATTATCAAAATTACTTTAAGTATTTTCTTGCTTGCTGGTGGTTTAAAAGGCATGTTATGACAAAGTATGAAAATATCACCTAGGAGAAAACTCAGGAGAAATGTATTTATTTATTTTATATAGCGCTGACATAGTATATGGCCTTGTCACTAACTGTCCCTCAGAGGAGCTCACCATAGTCATATGGCTATGTATGTATTGTGTAGTGTATGTATCATAGTATAGGGCCAATTTAGGGGGAAGCCAATTAACTTTTCTGTATGGTTTTGGGACGTGGGAGGAAACCGGAGTGCCTGGAGGAAACCCACACATACACGGGGAGAACATACAAACTCCTGGCAGATGTTAACCTGGCTGGGATTCGAAACAGAGACCCAGCGGTGCAAGGCAAGAGCCCTAACCACTACGCCACTGTGCTGAAATAGTGAATTGCATGTAGGCCCTGGTCTTGTAGAGTGGACTGGGAGAAGAATTCTGTATAGTAAACAGCCAAGGCTGTGAAATCACTGGGAGGGTGAGATTACATACCAATATACTGCAATACATAGATACAGGAAGTGGGTATCCTGAGTAATGTACTACTTGTATTATATGTCACTAAAGTTCTGCTTTAAGATTAACATGGCAGCCAACTAGTGGGTTGAAAAGACAGTACTGGCAGCTCCAACTTTACTAATATGTTCCGTTTAACTTTAAGAAAAGCCTCACTTTTCTTGATGTTTTTTAAAATGATGTTCACATTAGAGAGATGGCAGAGAGTAGTCGTGGATAGCACTGCATTCTTATATATGGCTAGAGGCCTATGCTCTAATTCTGCATGGAATTTATATTTTCTACCTATGTTTGCATAGGTTTCTTCCAAGCAGCCAGTCTAAATCAGACTCTCTGGTGCCTTAGCAAATACTTTCCATGCACAGAAATACTTAATATTTTCTCATGACATTTGAGCTGATGCTGATGAAACAACTTGGCAAGGGGTGGAACTTTTTTGAGGACACAAAAACAGAACATCCAGTTGAAACTACCTTAACTTAAATTTGAACTCACTAATGGCTTATCTTAACATACTTAAAGAGTTTAAGCATTAAATACAAAATTAATTTTCTAGTGCAGGCTGTTACAATAGTCAAAGCCGAGACAAGGTCCTCCAGCACCCAAGGCTTAGACACAAGTCCGCCCCTTCATCCCTCCCACCCCAGCCATCACACACTGATTGCTATTAGACTAAAAGGCCCCCCAGCCCCCCCCCCAGCCCCCCAACTCCTTAATCTCTAGTTATCTGGCTTGCAGTCACTGCCATGTATCTCCTTTTCTTATTTCTCTTTGCTTCAAGCACAATAGGGGAATGATAGCTGAGTGAGTTTTGTGTCCCCTCCTACACTGCGCCCTGAGGCTGGAGCCTCTCTTGCCTCTGCCTCGGCCCTGCATCCCCCTCCTACACTGCGCCCTGAGGCTGGAGCCTCTCTCGCCTCTGCCTCCGCCCAGCTCTGCGCCCCCTCCTACACTGCGCCCTTAGGCTGGAGCCTCTCTTGCCTCTGCCTCGGCCCAGCCCTGACAATAGTCAAGAAGATGCTAACCAGGCAAATTCAAACTTTAAAATCAATCTTACTGTGCTCTTTCTCTCCCCATGCTCCCAGGCTCTAAGATGGTACGCAGACTAACACAGATGCAAAAGAGAAGTGACATGCTATGCTGTATCAGCCTGATTGGCTGAAGCCTCTGTCACTCACCTCTCTGCCCTGTGATTGGCCGCCTACTCTCCCTTTCACTCTCTATGTTTCAGCCGTGTTAGTGTGCAGGGAGGGGGGCCAGAGGCTGTCTCCTGTCACTGTCCTCCTCTAGAGGCATGTGGGCTCCCTCTCTGCTGCATCTGCTTCCCGCCACCCGCAGAATTCTCCCTCTTCCCCATGCTGAATATTGGGGAAGGATAACGGAGCTGCACACAGACTCCCTGAATAATAGTTCCAGGCGCTGCAGTTCCCTTCTATACTATCTGCACTGCCTCCTGTGGTAGTGCAGAGAACAGATGGGAACGCCAGCACTTGGATACATTATTAGGTGAGTCTGTGCTTACTGCCTTTATCCTCCCAGCTGTGCTCTGAATCAGTGCGGGGAGGAGGGGGATGCAGAGGGGAGATTCTTGATTCTTTAACCTGGAGGGCACAAGATGCCAGGAAAATGAAATAAATTGAAATAAATTGAAAATTAAATGAAACCAAAACGTGGACAGTGCATTACATCTGATATGTAAGTAGAGCAAGCATTTATCTACTTACATATGTATTTTTTGTGGGGGGCATATGATGGCTAACAGTTGTTCTTTAATAAACCACTTTTATTTTCTTTTATACAGGGTACATGTAATAGATACAATGGGCTTCTTATTTCACAGAAGGGGTTATATAATGAAAAATAAAGGTTTATTTGTTTTTTAAATTACTCTTCACCTTCTGCATAGGTTCCCATATGTATATATCTGAATGAGGGGAACCGCATGCTAAAACTCATGAATGGCCTTCATCTAATGCCATGTACACACGATGCAATTTTATCACAGATTTACTGTCAGATCGACTATTTCCAACCAGGGCCGGTTCTAGACTTTTTGCTGCCTGAGGAATGTCACACCCCTCCAAATTTGGAATGATCGCACAGATTTCAACAATTTATTCTGCTTTATTTAATTTTAATGTTCTCACATGACATGCTGCAGCTCAACACAATAGCACACTGGCTGGCTGTGAGTCTGTGACAAACAAACTGCTCACCCTCAGCCACTCCATTCCTCCTCAGTCAGGACAGTAGTGCCACCTCCTCCCTTCTGCTCTCCTGCCTCCCCCTCCACACTCACTGTCAGACTCCTCACACAGCACAACAAGCTGCTTTCCCCCCATGATAACCTCTTCACCTCGCTCTCCTCTCACTGCTCCTCCTACTCTGACTGCATGCTGTAAGTGTAAACACAGTACAAACATCCCTCTCCTTCCTCCCTCCCCTCCGCCTACAGAATTGAACAGGACGGTGATCCGTACTGTTCCACCTTTCATAGGCATCAGCTTATAAGAGGACGGCGCTCCCCGGCCAATCAGAGGCCGGGGATTGCCGATCTCGTACAGCGCTGCCGGGGTCCGCAGCGCTGTATGGATGTAAACAAAGGGGATTTCTTACCCCTTTCATGTACAAACAGCCTGCTAGCCGCGATCAGTGGCTAGCAGGCTAATCAGGGAACGATCGCGCATGTGCGCGGCCGTTCCCTGGGAAACTGCAGCCCCAGGACTTGACGCCAATCAGCGCTAGGCGGTCCTGGGGCTGCTGCCGTGGCCACGCCCATCGGCGTTAGGCGGTCCTCAGGTAGTTAAACCAGGGTAAATAAAGCACATGTGAAGTGAGAGGAATATGGAGGCTGTCATATTTACTGGTATTTCTTTAAACAATATACATTGCTTGGCTGCCATGCTAATCATCTGCCTCTAATACTTTTAGCCGAAGATCCTGAACATGCATGCAGATCAAATGTTTCTGACTAAACTCTGACAGGATACGCTGAATGCTTGTTTCAGGTGTGTGTTTTAGCCACCACTGCAGCTAAAGGGATAGCAGAGCTGCTAGGCAGCTGGTCCTGTTTAAAAGGAAATAAATATGTCAGCCACCATATGCTTCTTATGTCAGGAGCACTTTAAGGTAAAAATGGTTATCCTGAATTATTTATTATATTACTATATCATAACAGTTTTTCTTAAAGGTCCTTTTACACTTGGTGCGGTGGGATTAGCACATGACTTTAATGGCCATTGTGACAACACTGTCAAGATGCCGTAGAAGAAGGTGAGGCAACGCGACTCAATGTGCTAAACTCTGAGTCATGCCCTCTTTAAGCTGGCAAACTCTGAACAAAATAGCCAATGATGAAATTAATTAACTTTAAAGAAGACGTAACAGTGCCAAACAAAATGGCAGTGTTTGTAGCCCCATGCCTGCCAGGTGTTTGACATGCAGTGCAGTTGCCCAGCAGCAAAGAGCTGCCTCATGTCACGTCTTATTGTGGCTATGGACACACTCAGGTGTGCCTGTATAAGACGGCCACCTCCCAAATATCCATACCAAGCACTTCCTAGCACCGGATGAGCGCACTGGACCAACTGACAGTCAGTGGATTCACCACCTTTGGCCTCCTGTGTGAAACGACTCTAAAGTCCTGTACTCAACCCCCAACAGGTCCTGTGACGTCCCCTAGACGACGGTCGTCAATCGACACTTCTTCCTGCTGGCGGGTATGCACGATGTCACATGACGCTACACGTTGGGAGCGAACGAGACTTCAAGTGATTGCAGTACTTTGTGTGGGAGTCATCGGGGATCTTAGCGATCTGATCCGCCGTGATAGTCATTATCGTGGCGTAACACTAAACGACGTTGGCATGGTCGTGTGACTGTACCCATATCGCAATGTCGTGGAAATGACTGCTCGGCGCTCAAACAATCGTCGGTCATCGGAAAAATCGTGCCGTGGGTACATAGCTTAAATTATACTAATAATGATGCACTACTGATTCACTCCATCCAATTACCTACATTTAATAAAATTAACAAAAGTGGTATATACCGTAATTGTGTTTTACAGACTTGGATTACAGAAACAAAGAAACAATCCTTATATGAACATATTTGTATATCACAAGCATTTTAATAAAATATAATTTAAAATGAAATCCATGTGATTACTCTGGTGCTTCCTTGAGTTTCCGACAAGTAGCTCTGTATAAAAGTGGCCTTGCTTTGCTTTCTAATCGAATAAGAGGTGGCAGGGGTCACAGAAGACCCAGCATCTCCAAGGCTGGATTTAAACTTTTTTCACCCCTAGGCCAACATTCTTGTGGCTCCCCTTCCAAGTGCAGCAGCTGCTTGCCATCCCAATGTTCATATCCCTCTTCCATAGTAACATCTGTGTACAGCAGCCCCTCTCTTTCACATACATTTCACTTGCACCTTCCCTCTTCCATGTGCTGCTCCTCATTTGCAGCCTCCTCTTTAATATTATCATTATGTATTTATTTATAACATACCAACATATTTCTTGGCACTGTACAAAATAGGAAAACAAACATGGGGTACATAATGGTACAGACAATACATCAAATATGGACATTGGTACAAAATACAGAACTGGTGATTACAATGACAGATGTAACATGATAATAAAATGTATTACAGAGAGCAAGCTATTAAATAAATAAAATTCCAAGATACAAAGGGTGAGAGAGCCCTTCCTTTGTGAGCTTACAAGCTAATGGAATAGGGGGGGGGGCAGAGGTGGGGAAGTGTACAGTATATAGAAAGACAGTGTATGTTTAGATTATTTAGTAAGAAGTAAAACTAGACGCGAGGTCGAAAGTTGAATGTCCTAAGTTAGAGAATATGCTTGTTGGAAAAGGTGAGTTTTGAGGGAGCGTTTGAAGATTGCAAAGGTGGGAGAGTGATGGATGTTCTGTGAGGCACGTGAGAAGTCTTGTATATATGCATTAACCCCTCTTCCATGCCCAGCAGGCCCTTTGGACAGCAGTCACCCAAGGCCTGTGTCTTTGTGACCTTTCCACAAATCTGCCCGAACATCCTTACAGATGTATGGAGTCCTTCCTCCCTATGGATTGGTAAACCCAATGAAGTGATCAGGGTTTGAAGAGATGCTGTATGTTTTTGTTCATGCTTTATGCTGGCTTATCAACCACAGAGACAAACAGAATGCCGAGAATTTTAAGTTTATTTTACACAAAAGCATATTGTAACGATCGGTGTCTGCACGCAGAGAGAATCTGATTATTGGTGATCTGCAGTATCACCAAGAATACAGATCTATACCTGATTATGGATGATCTGCAGAATCACCAATAATACAGATATAGTGCTAACCTCTAGACACCTCTAGATATATATGGTGAGTGTTTGGTGTAACAGTATGACTTTGAGCAACCCACCAGGTGAACAGGTGACCCTAAGCAGTACAGAAGACACTGCTATGGAGAGTACAGAAACCTTCCAGCAGCCTGAGACTCTCCAAGGGGTGGAGTCAGGCTGAAGGTAGGAAGGACCAGAGAGTGAGTGACACCTGAAGATGGATGTCACTGACTGATCTTGGAGACTATCTCTTAAGTGGAGAGAGATAGCTCTCGAGGTCGAGCAAGCCAGGTCGGCAACACACAGACAGATAAAGTATAAAGACAGAAGGCTGATTCGGTATCCAAGACAGGCAGGGTTTGGCAACGTAATATCAGATATGCGTGGTACTGAATCAGAAAGCAAAGGGATAGTCAGGAAAGCAACAGGTCATAACAAATATCAAACAATGCCTAGTCTTGGGTGTGAGGTCTGTGGTCTCTACACCCTGGAACTAGTCTGATGAATAACAGAATGATAACACAAGTTCCCTAGTCTTGGGTGTGAGGTCCGTGGTCTCTACACCCTGGAACTAGTCTGATGTATAACAGAGTGATAACACAAATTCCCTAGTCTTGGGTGTGAGGTCTGTGGTCTCTACACCCTGGAACTAGTCTGAAGTATAACAGAATAATAACACAAGTAATCTGTCTCAGTGTGAATTCCCAGGTCCTCCTGGTTCAAACACACTGTTGGATCTGACTAAGGTCTGAGTGCTTCCACGTAGTGATCGCAACGGCAGACAATTTGAGAGTGGCCAGCAGTAACCATATATAGAGCAGTGTTCTCTGGCGCCACCCTAAAGTGATCAACCAATAGTTACCAGCTCTGAGGTCAGCTGACTGGCCTGGTCAGCTGATCCCCCCTTGACCATCATAAAAGCAGTGCTGGTTGTAATGGAAAAAGCTACGCTTACGGATCATTACGCGTAATTTTATGCTATTACGCATTACGAAATTACGCTTACGGCATAGACAATCAATTTCGGTACATGTCTGTAATTACGCATTGCCCTTACGCAATTACGCGTAAGAATACCGTAATTCAGGTTGTTACGTTATAGGCTTACGCGTAAATTCCTACTAGCAATTAATGCGTAAGGTCATGCTGCCAAGCGGAAAAGTTGACGCATGGATCAATGTTAGGTAGCCGCCGACTTTAAGGGTTAATAGCAAAGCCCCCTTAAGTGCTAAGAGCCTCAAATTTGGAGAATATATTAAGGAGATCAGAAGGAATAAGAGGAAAACATTTTTTTTCAAAAAGACCTTATAGTTTTTGAGAAAATCGATGTTAAAGTTTCAAAGGAAAAATATATACATTTAAAAACCCGCCGACTTTAACGGTTAATAGCAAAGCCTGCTTAAAATTTAGAAACACCAAATTCACAGGGTATATTAAGGGGATCAGTGGGAATAAGAGGAAACATTTTTTTTCAAAAAGACCTTATAGTTTTTGAGAAAATCGATTTTTAAGTTTCAAGGGCAAAAATATCTTTTAAATGTGGAAAATGTCAGTTTTTTTTGCACAGGTAACAATAGTGTTTTATTTTCATAGATTCCCCCAAGTGGGAAGAGTTTTACTTACTTCATTCTAAGTGTGGGAAATATTGAAAAAAAAACCGACGTGGGGTCCCCCCTCCCAGACCTCTTTAACCCCTTGTCCCCCATGCAGACTGGGATAGCCAGAATGCGGAGCACCGGCCGCGTTGGGCTCCGCACCCTGACTATACCAGCCCGCATGGTCCATGGATTGGGGGGTCTCGGAAGAGGAGGGGCAGCCAAGCTTTCCCCTCCCCCTCAGAGCCCTTGTCCAATCCAAGGACAAGGGGCTCTTCTCCACCTCCGATGGGCGGTGGAGGTGGAGGCCGCGATTTCCTGGGGGCGGGGTTCATGGTGGCATCTGGGAGTCCCCTTTAAAAAGGGGTCCCCCAGATGCCCACCCCCCCTCCCAGGAGAAATGAGTATAGAGGTAATGGTACCCCTTACCCATTTCCTTTAAGAGTTAAAAGTAAATAAACACACAAACACATAGAAAAAGTATTTTAATTGAACAAAAAACATAACCACGAAAAAAGTCCTTTAATATTCTTAATTAACCATTAATACTTACCTGTCCCTTTAAAAGCCAGTTCCCACGCAATATCCTCGGAAATATACTAATTAGTTACAATGTAACAAAGTTATTACAATGTAACAACTTTGTTACTTTGTAACACCACCGCACCCGACGTCACTCGCCGCTCACCCGCCGGCCGCCGCATACACGCTAAGTCCCCGCCGGCTCCCGCCGTCCACTCCGCCCACACCTGTCACCCATATACATGCTGGCACCCATGGGTGCCAGCATGTATATAGGTGACATGTGGGAGAGGCGGGGAGGGCAGCAGAGCCGGCGGGGACTTAGCGTCCCTTCACCCGACAGAGCTCTGAGCTATAGCTCAGAGCTCTCGAAAGCATCTTTGTATTTGGGCTCCAAGGAGCCCCATTGGTCCTTAGCAGACCAATGGGGTTCCTTCTGATTTGAAGGATTGGGGGTGGGCATCTGGGGGACCCCTTTTTAAAGGGGACTCCCAGATGCCACCATGATCCCCGCCCCCAGGAAATCGCGGCCTCCACCTCCACCGCCCATCGGAGGTGGAGAAGTGCCCCTTGTCCTTGGATTGGACAAGGGCTCGGAGGGGGAGGGGAAAGCTTGGCTGCCCCTCCCCTTCCGAGACCCCCCAATCCATGGACCATGCGGGCTGGTATAGTCAGGGTGCGGAGCCCCACGCGGCCGGTGCTCCGCATCCTGGCTATCCCAGTCTGCATGGGGGACAAGGGGTTAAAGAGGTCTGGGAGGGGGGACCCCACGTCCTTTTTTTTTCAATATTTCCCACACTCAGAACGAAGTAAGTAAAACTCTTCCCACTTGGGGGAATCTATGAAAATAAAACACTATTGTTACCTGTGCAAAAAAAACTGACATTTTCCGCATTTAAAAGACATTTTTGCCCTTGAAACTTAAAAATCGATTTTCTCAAAAACTTTAAGCAGGCTTTGCTATTAACCGTTAAAGTCGGCGGGTTTTTAAATGTATACATTTTTACTTTGAAACTTTAACATTGATTTTCTCAAAAACTATAAGGTCTTTTTGAAAAAAAATTTTTTCCTCTTATTCCTTCTGATCTCCTTAATATATTCTCCAAATTTGAGGCTCTTAGCACTTAAGGGGGCTTTGCTATTAACCCTTAAAGTCAGCGGCTTTTTTATATTATACGGGAGCGTAATATTACGCGATTACGGCAGACTGTGTAATTTCAATGGGAGTTTACTGTCTTACGTTTAATTTGTTATGCGTAAAAACGTAACCCACGGTCTACGCGTAATTAATTACGCGTAATACCGTAACCTTACACGTAACGCTTACGGTGCATTTGTAGTGAATTATGATGCGTAATTACGCTAATGCGTAATTTCGGCCCAGCACTGCATAAAAGGCCTGCCTTTCAGTGCGCGCGCGCGTATTCCTAAACCTGTGTGAACTAACAGGCCCAGCCACACCAGCTGCACGCTGCTGCGTGCAAACCGCCGCGCTGGACGCGGAAACAGCCGTCTTGCTGTCAGTACATGCAGCGGCTTTTCCGCGTTCTGCCATGTCACTAGATGCACGCTTCCGCATGCAGACCACCGCATTGGACGCGGAATCAGCCGCCTTGCTGTCAGTACACGCGGCGGCTTTTCCGCGTTCTCTCACACATATATTGTTTTCATGGTTTCCAGGAAGGTTCCTAAAATGGTTCAAGCAGCTGCAGCCTGCAGAGTGAAGTTGAAAGTCCCTATTTATGGCATTTATGCAAATGCTTGTGTTGATCTGAAATGTTGTATAGATGTTTGTACAAAAGTAGATTTTTTTTAATATATATTTTTTTCTGTTTATTTTATCCTTGTGAAAATAATAATGACATCTGTACTGTAGATAATGCACTGCACCTTTATATCAATACAGCTTATGATGCAACTTTTAATATGCTTCCTTCAGCTCCATGGTCAGATAGAATTGTTACTCAAGAACAAAAGCAGCCAGCTTGAAGCTGCAAATTTATTTAAATATCATTCAAAAAAGCATTACCCACTATAATGCTTGAATAAACTTGCAGTGCTTTTGTGGTTGTATGCTCACAGCCTTCCATCCTGGATGTATTACCCCCAGTGTTATTTGTGTGGCAGATGGATTGTGTATTTAGAAGGGCAGTGGGGATGATATGTTGAAATGAAGAAAATGTCATTTAGACACATCAATGGTAACTGCAAAACACATCAGCAGTTTCCCATAAAAGTATGAATGTGCTCATCGTGACTAGTGTTGGGCGAACACCTAGATGTTCGGGTTCGCGAACGTTCGCCGAACATCGCCGCGATGTTCGGGTGTTCGCGCCGAACTCCGAACATAATGGAAGTCAATGGGGACCCGAACTTTCGTGCTTTGTAAAGCTTCCTTACATGCTACATACCCCAAATTAGCAGGGTATGTGCACCTTGGGAGTGGGTACAAGAGGAAAAAAAATATTTGAAAAAGAGCTTATAGTTTTTGAGAAAATTAATTGTAAAGTTTCAAAGGAAAAACTGTCTTTTAAATGTGGAAAATGTCATGTTTCTTTGCACAGGTAACATGCTTTTTTTCGCCATGCAGTCATAAATGTAATACAGAGAAGAGGTTCCACGAAAAGGGACACTAACCCAGCACCAGCAGCAGCACACGTGATGGAACAGGAGGAGGCGCAGGAGGAGAAGGCCACGCTTTGAGACACAACAACCCAGGCCTTGCATGAGGACAAGAAGCGTGCGGATAGCATGCTTTGTACCGCCATGCAGTCATAAATGTAATAAAGATAAGTGGTTCAATAAACAGGGACCACGCGGCAACGCTAACCCAGCAGCAGCAGACGTGATGGAACAGGAGGAGGCGCAGGAGAAGAAGGCCACGCTTTGTGAGACACAACAACCCAGGCCTTGCATGAGGACAAGAAGAGTGCGGATAGCATGCTTTGTACCGCCATGCAGTCATAAATGTAATAAAGATAAGTGGTTCAATAAACAGGGACCACGCGGCAACGCTAACCCAGCAGCAGCAGACGTGATGGAACAGGAGGAGGCGCAGGAGGAAAAGGCCACGCTTTGTGAGACACAACAACCCAGGCCTTGCATGAGGACAAGAAGCGTGCGGATAGCATGCTTTGTACCGCCATGCAGTCATAAATGTAATAAAGATAAGTGGTTCAATAAACAGGGACCACGCGGCAACGCTAACCCAGCAGCAGCAGACGTGATGGAACAGGAGGAGGCGCAGGAGGAGAAGGCCATGCTTTTTGAGACACAACAACCCAGGCCTTGCATGAGGACAAAAAGCGTGCGGATATAGCAGCAATGCTTTTTGCCGCCATGCAGTCATAAATTTAATACAGATGAGAGGTTCAATAAACAGGGACCGGAAACGCTACACCATCCCAGATGTTCATTGGTCATGTTACTTGGTTGGGGTCCTGGGGTGTTGCGTAGTCATTTCCAATCCAGGATTGATTCATTTTAATTTAGTAGTAGCAGTAGGGTATTGTACCGTGTTAGCCATCAGTAAAAGCAAGAAGTTTTAAATCAGGATGATACCATTTATTGGCTAACTACAAATGAATAAGAATAAACAAGCTTTCGGCCTTGCAGCCTTCGTCAGGTTTATATCCTGTTAGTTTGCAAGCTGGTGGTACAGACAGCTTATATACATGCAACATCAAAAGGAAAAACAGATATTTTTTTCAAGCATAAATACATCATTAAGATGCCTTAATACAAACAGACCATCTAAATGGGGTAAGATAAGGATCCTTGTTTACTTTATTGCTCCCAGACCTGGTATTAGGATTGACCCAGAGGTATCGTAAATTCTTAGTTCACAAGTTCAGCTAGGGTGGCTGAGACAGTTCATATATCATCCATCTCATACCAATATAGAAAGTTGTTGTCCTTATTCAGACCCTTCTGCACAGCTTTGAAACAATTTATAAATTTTGTTTCTGCTATTAATCGGTCATTTGACGTTTTGAAGCCGCCCTTCAGGGCAGTGACACGAAGATCATCCATGCTGTGTCCGTTGGACCGAAAGTGTGTAGCAACTGGGAGTCCAGATTTGGTATCATTAATAGTGTGCCTGTGTCCATTCATACGTTTGCGCAGAGTTTGTCCAGTTTCTCCCACGTACATAACATTGGGGCATTTAGCACACATGATCAGATATACCAGATTGGTGGACCCACAAGAAAATTTACCTTGTATTCTGTACTCCTGTTGTGAACCTGGTATCGTTACCCTGTCAGTGGAGTAAATGTGTCTGCAGGTCCCACATATTTTTTGTCGGCAGGGTGATGTTCCGTTTTGTTGAGGCCTATTCAAAGAGCTCCTGACAATCATCTGTTTTAGATTGTGTGGTTGCCGATATGACAAGAGTGGAGGTTTAGGGAATATCGTTCTCAGTCTGTGATCCTTGTGTAAAATGGGATGAAGTTCCTTAGCAATCCTCCTTAAGATTTCCAGGTGTGGGTTGTAGGTGACAACCAAAGGGACACGTTCCTCTTTCTGGTTTTGCTTATATTTCAGGAGTTCAGTCCTGGGGATGTTGCTGGCTTTCCTGATTTGGGCCTCAGCCATGGGAGGACTGTAACCTTGTTTAATGAAAGTGTTCTTAAGGTGATCCAGGTGCTTGTCTCTGTCCATCCTGTCAGAACAAATCCGGTTGTACCTTATACCTTATACTTATCTTACCCCATTTAGATGGTCTGTTTGTATTAAGGCATCTTAATGATGTATTTATGCTTGAAAAAAATATCTGTTTTTCCTTTTGATGTTGCATGTATATAAGCTGTCTGTACCACCAGCTTGCAAACTAACAGGATATAAACCTGACGAAGGCTGCAAGGCCGAAAGCTTGTTTATTCTTATTCATTTGTAGTTAGCCAATAAATGGTATCATCCTGATTTAAAACTTCTTCATTTTAATTTGAGTCAGACGGTCTGCATTTTCTGTGGAGAGGCGGATACGCCGATCTGTGACGATGCCTCCGGCAGCACTGAAACAGCGTTCCGACATAACGCTGGCTGCCGGGCAAGCCAGCACCTCTATTGCGTACATTGCCAGTTCGTGCCAGGTGTCTAGCTTCGATACCCAATAGTTGAAGGGTGCAGATGGATTGTTCGACACAGCTACGTCATCTGACATGTAGTCCTTGACCATCTTCTCCAGGCGATCGGTGTTGGAGGTGGATCTGCACGCTTGCTGTTCAGTGGGCTGCTGCTGCATGGGTGTCAGAAAATTTTCCCACTCCAAGGACACTGCCGATACCATTCCCTTTTGGGCACTAGCTGCGGCTTGCGTTGTTTGCTGCCCTCCTGGTCGTCCTGGGTTTGCGGAAGTCAGTCTGTCGGCGTACAACTGGCTAGAGGAGGGGGAGGATGTCAATCTCCTCTCTAAAGTCTCCACAAGGGCCTGCTGGTATTCTTCCATTTTGACCTGTCTGACTCTTTCTTCAAGCAGTTTTGGAACATTGTGTTTGTACCGTGGATCCAGAAGGGTATAAACCCAGTAATTGGTGTTGTCCAGAATGCGCACAATGCGTGGGTCACGTTCAATGCAGTCTAGCATGAATTGAGCCATGTGTGCCAGAGTCCTACCAGAATCCTCATCATCCTCTTGTGAGCGTTGTGATAGTTGTTGTGATGCATCATAGTCGTCACCTTCCTCCTGGTCTGCTTCTGCTGACCATTCGCGCTGAATTGTGGAAGTCCAACGTGCACCGCTCTGGCCCTCGTCAGTGGTGGCATGAAATTCCTGCTCCAACTCCAGCTGTTCCTCCTCCTCTTCTTCGTCATAGCTGCTGGGGCCAGCGTTCCCTGAGGCGGATGGCCTGATGTTGGTACCATCACGCTGATCGTTTTCTCCTTCAGATTCCCCCAGTTGCATCATGACAGCTGTTTCCTTGATTTTCAACATTGACCTCTTCAGTAAACACAGCAGTGGTATGGTAATGCTGACTGAAGAGTTGTCACTGCTCACAAGCAACGTGGATTGCTCAAAATTTTGGAGGACTTGGCAGAGGTCCAACATGTTGGCCCAATCGGATCCACAGAAGCTTGGCAGCTGTCCGGATGTGCCTCGGTACTGTGCCGTCATGTACTGGACCACTGCACTCTTCTGCTCACAAAAGCGGGCTAGCATGTGCAGCGTAGAATTCCAGCGCGTAGGGACATCACACAGCAAGCGATGGTAGGGGAGATTGAAGCGCTCCTGCATCTTGGCGAGTGCCCCCGAAGCAGTACTGGAATTTCTACAATGTTTGGCCACTCGTCGCACCTTCAACAGAAGATCGGCCACGCCTGGGTATGTCCTCAGGAACCGCTGAACTACTAGGTTCATCACGTGCGCCAGGCAAGGGATGTGTGTCAGCTTAGCCAACCTTAAAGCGCGAATGAGATTACTCCCATTATCACACACAACCATGCCCGGTTTCAGGTCCAGCGGTGCCAGCCACAAATCCGTCTGTTCCTTTATTCCCTTCCAAATTTCCTCCCCTGTGTGCTGCTTATCCCCAAGGCAGATCATCTTTAGCAACGCTTGCTGACGCATGCCAACAGTTGTGCTGCACTGCTTCCACGATCCTACTGCTGCTGGGTTAGCGTTTCCGGATGAGGTACAGCTTTGAGATGCGTTGGAGGAGGAGTCAGAGAGGTAGGTGCTGCTGTTGTTATCCAGTGGGAGGGACGGCGGTGCAGCTGTTTGCGGCGTGGGCAACACCCGCGCCGTAGCAGGTGAGGAATCGCTGCCAGGCTCCACAAGGTTCACCCAGTGCGCGGTAAGGGAGATGTATCGACCCTGGCCGAACGCACTAGTCCAGGTGTCAGTGGTGAGGTGAACCTTGCAGGCAACGGCATTCTTCAAGCTTCGGGTTATTTTGCTGACCACGTGCTCATGCAACTCAGGCACTGCAGAGCGCGCAAAGTGGTAGCGGCTGGGAACCACGTAACGTGGGATGGCCACTGACATCATGCCCTTGAAGCTGTTTGTCTCCACCACTCGATATGGCAGCATTTCGCAGGCCAGAAGCTTGGCTATGCTGGCTGTTACTGCCACGGCCCGGGGGTCATTTGCTGGCAATTTCCTCTTGCGCTCAAACATCTCCGACACAGACAACTGAACCGTAGCGCTGCACACGGAAGGGCTGTTGGTTGTTGTGTTTGATGAACACTGGGAGACCTCAAGAGCACTACTCCGGAAAGTGACAGTGTCAGCGTCGTCTGATGTTTGTGAATGTTGTGAACCACGCAATGGCTGGGCTACTGCTGCTGCTGAGGCGGGTCTGGTGGTGAGTCTGGTGAACCCAAGGGAGGCAGTGTTGCTGGTACCCTGTCCTGCCGCGTTTGCCCACAGAGTGGGATGTTTGGATAGCATGTGGCGGCTCGTGCTGGTGGTGGAGAGGTTGTTAATACTTTTCCCCCTGCTCAGGCGGGTCTTGCACACCTTGCAAATCGCCATGGTAACATCCTCAGTGCAGTCTTCAAAGAAAGCCCAGACTTTGGAGCACCTGCCTTGCTGGCGATTTCTGTTTGCTCCTCTTTTGCCTCTCACTTGAACTTCCACGCTTGTGGTGCCTGAAATTGCGCGCCGCCTACCTTGTGGCACAAGGCGAACTCGTGCAGCAGTGGGTTCTTCAACAGACTCATCTGTGCTGCTGCTATGACGGCGATGTTCTCGTTCACAAACAAAATCTGGGTCTCTGTCCACATTGTCCATACCCTCCTCTTCCATCTCCTGAAACTCGTCATATGTCATTGTGGGGGGCCGCCGCCGTGGAGTAGAGCTCCCCAGAACAACCTCTGCGCAGCTCACTCCAACGTCGTCTTCCAGATCTTGTCGGCCGACCTCCTGCAATTGCAACCCCTCCTGCCCAACTTGCTCTGGGATTTGGGTTTCCGAGTCCTCCTCGGACTCGCCTTGTATTTCAGTGCGCGGTGCATTTCCCACAGTTAATGGTTATGAATCCAGGCACAACATTTCTGGCTGTTCCTCCATTGACCTTTGAAAGGTGGAAGTTTGTTGGGCTGGGAATAGCTCCTGCGAATACCCCATTGTGTCCTGAGGTAATTCATCGGACTGGTTATCTGGCAGTTGTGTGCGTGGTGTCGCTGCCGGTTGTGTCAGCTTTGTGCCCACTGGCTCCTTGTAACTGGCTGAGGACTCGGACCTCGTGCATGATGTGCTGGTGCTGCTTAACCCACTGCTGGACGCTTGAGAGGTCATTCAAGTAATTATCTGGTCCTGTTCTTTTGGATTTGTGAGGGTTGTTGTCCTGGACAACATGGGCGGTATTGAGTGGGTTTTCTTGGGTGCTCCCCTGTGGCCTGTACGTGAACCGTCAGGGGAAACACCTCTTCCCTTGCCCCTCCCTCTTTCACCGGATTTCTTCCTCATTTCACTTATCCTTACAGTACACGCTGACTGGCAGCAGTACAGTGGCAGTACAGAAATGCTATACAGTACCACTATTCCCAGCAGCGACACAGAGCACAATGCTATACAGTGGCGGGTGAGCGGTGTACTACTATTCCCAGCAGACACAGAGTGGCAGTAAACAGAATGCTATATAGTGTGGCTGAGCGAGGTACACAGAGTGGCAGTAAACAGAATGCTATATAGTGTGGCTGAGCGAGCGGTGTACTACTATTCCCAGCAGACACAGAACAGTAAACAGAATGCTATAAAGTGTGGCTGAGTGAGGTACACAGAGTGGCAGTAAACACAATGCTATATAGTGTGGCTGAGCGAGCGGTGTACTACTATTCCCAGCAGACACAGAGTGGCAGTAAACAGAATGCTATATAGTGTGGCTGAGCGAGGTACACAGAGTGGCAGTAAACAGAATGCTATATAGTGTGGCTGAGCGAGCGGTGTACTACTATTCCCAGCAGACACAGAACAGTAAACAGAATGCTATATAGTGTGGCTGAGCGGTGTACCACTATTCCCAGCAGCGACACACAGCACAATGCTATACAGTGGCGGGTGAGCGGTGTACCACTATTCCCAGCAGCGACACAGAGCACAATGCTATACAGTGGCAGGTGAGCGGTGTACCACTATTCCCAGCAGCGACACAGAGCACAATGCTATACAGTGGCGGGTGAGCGGTGTACCACTATTCCCAGCAGCGACACAGAGCACAATGCTATACAGTGGCGGGTGAGCGGTGTACTACTATTCCCAGAAGACACAGAGTGGCAGTAAACAGAATGCTATATAGTGTGGCTGAGCGAGGTACACAGAGTGGCAGTAAACAGAATGCTATATAGTGTGGCTGAGCGAGCGGTGTACTACTATTCCCAGCAGACACAGAACAGTAAACAGAATGCTATATAGTGTGGCTGAGCGGTGTACCACTATTCCCAGCAGCGACACAGAGCACAATGCTATACAGTGGCGGGTGAGCGGTGTACCACTATTCCCAGCAGCGACACAGAGCACAATGCTATACAGTGGCGAGTGAGCGGTGTACCACTATTCCCAGCAGCGACACAGAGCACAATGCTATACAGTGGCGGGTGAGCGGTGTACCACTATTCCCAGCAGCGACACGGAGCACAATGCTATACAGTGGCGGGTGAGCGGTGTACCACTATTCCCAGCAGCGACACAGAGCACAATGCTATACAGTGGCGGGTGAGCGGTGTACTACTATTCCCAGCAGACACAGAGTGGCAGTAAACAGAATGCTATATAGTGTGGCTGAGCGAGGTACACAGAGTGGCAGTAAACACAATGCTATATAGTGTGGCTGAGCGAGCGGTGTACTACTATTCCCAGCAGACACAGAGTGGCAGTAAACAGAATGCTATATAGTGTGGCTGAGCGAGGTACACAGAGTGGCAGTAAACAGAATGCTATATAGTGTGGCTGAGCGAGCGGTGTACTACTATTCCCAGCAGACACAGAACAGTAAACAGAATGCTATATAGTGTGGCTGAGCGAGGTACACAGAGTGGCAGTAAACAGAATGCTGAGCGAGCGGTGTACTACTATTCCCAGCAGCGACACAATGACTGGGGGGACCCTGGCTAGCGTGGCTGGAGCGCGAACTACCCTGCCTGCCTACCCAAAGCTAAACCCACAGACAAATGGCGGAAATATGACTTGGTTCGGGTATTTATTTACCCGAACCACGTGACAGTTCGGCCAATCAGAGCGCGTTCGGGTCCGAACCACGTGACCCGTTCGGCCAATCACAGCGCTAGCCGAACGTTCGGGGAACGTTCGGCCATGCGCTCTCAGTTCGGCCATGTGGCCGAACGGTTTGGCCGAACACCATCAGGTGTTCGGCCGAACTCGAACATCACCCGAACAGGGTGATGTTCTGCAGAACCCGAACAGTGGCGAACACTGTTCGCCCAACACTAATCGTGACCGATGTCCATTCCGCCATCATCCCTGATGTCTCAACTGAAAAAAAGCAAATTTCATCCATAGCGGAGGATGTCACTGCTGATGAGTAAGAACACATGATAATTGTCTACATCCAGAATGGGAACTAGGAGGCTATGAAATCCCTGAACAATAACAAACCGGTGCCAATTAAATGAAACAGCTGATACAACCTGTGATTTGCTTATCCCCTTTTCTGTTTCCTGAATGGGGGTAGTTAGCATACTGGGATATTTATTTGCTCATCGCTAGCTGTCACTGACCCTGAAGCTTGTACACTGCTTCTAAAGAAGAGAAAGTTTGTGCCTTGTGTGAATATGCCGTTGTATGACAACACAACCTTTACTATTCTGTCAAAATTAGCTGCATGCTTATTTCATGTGAGTGATTCAGACACTTCTGATACCAGAATAATCAGCAGGACTGCCAGGCAACCAGTATTGTTTAAAAAGGAAATACATATGGTATCCGCCATATACCTCTCACTCCAGGTTCTGCATGTTGCAGCAGGAACTACAACAGCAATAAGAACAGGGTTTCCTGACTTGGTGGACTACCAGATTACTGGCAAAGCAACCCAAGCAATTGATTTGGGACCAGAGGCGTACCTAGGGCTTTCAGCGCCCGGGGACAAAGACTATTAATGCGCCCTATAAAGAGAAACCTATGCCAAAAAAGGGGGCTTAGGTACTCTGTAAAGTGCTGCAGAAGAGGTCGGTGCTATATAAATACATAGGAGGACATTACACTAGGAGTATGGTAGGATTAGAGTGTAAGCTCCTCTGAGGACAGTCAGTGACATGACTATATACTCTGTATAAGTATAAATACATATTAATAATTAATAATAAGTTAGTACATTAAACTATGGCAGGATTAGAATGTGAGCTCCTCTGAGGACAGTCAGTTACATGACTATGTACTCTGTAAAGTGCTGCAGAAGATGTCAGTGCTATATAAATACATAATAATAATATAGTAGGACATTAGACTATGACTATGGTAGGATTAGAGTGTGAGCTCCTCTGAGGACAGTCAGTGACATGACTATGTACTCTGTAAAGTGCTGCAGAAGATGTCAGTGCTATATAAATACATAATAATATAATAGGACATTAGACTATGACTATGGTAGGGATTAGATTGTGAGCTCCTCTAAGGACAGTCAGTGACATGACTCTGTACTCTGTAAAGTGCTGAAGAGAATTTCAGTGCTATATAAATACATAATAATATGGTAGGACATTAGGCTATGACTATGGTAGAATTAGATTGTGAGCTCCTCTGAAGACAGTCAGTGACATGACTATGTACTCTGTGAAGTGCTGCAGATGTCAGTGCTATATAAATACATAATATTAATGATAATAATATGGTAGGGCATTAGTCTAGGACTATGGTATCGATTAGATTTTGAGCTCCTCTGAGGACAGTCACTGAGACACTGACATGACTTTGTACTCTGTAAAGTGCTGCAGAAGCTGGGGCGAATTGACGCCACTGAGTTGGTAAAATTTGATGGACCCTAAATGCAGCAACACACTTGTTGATCTTACTGTCAGATTTGATCACTCAGATCGAATCTGCTAACAATCTCTGCCACAACATGCTGATTAGACTTCAATTTCAATTGATTTCTGTCCAAAATCAACTGGACGGGAAATTTTGATTGGGATAGGAGATCGATGCAGTGCGGTGCAACACTGTGGTTTGATTAATTTTCAATAGATTTCCTGCTGAAATCTATTTAAAATTTGTGTTCCATGTGTGGAAGGAATTAATCCCTCTCTGATCAGATTTCAATCAAAGAGGATCTGTCGGTTTGCCACATCAGGCGGACTTGTATGAATGTGTGGCAAACTTTAAGGACAACTGTAGCAAGAGGTATGTGGAAGCTGCCATATTTATTTCCTTTTAAGCAAAGCTTGCCTGGCAGTCCTGCTGATCCTCTGCTAATACTTTTATCCATAACCCCTTAACAAGCATGCAGCAGATGACGCAACAGGCGCTGAGTTGCATCTGAATCCGTCCACCCCCCACCGCCCACGCTGTAGCTCTGTTCCCTGCAGGAAAACCTACACTACTGACCACAGTAAAAAAGAGGACAGGGCAGTAAGCACAATCTAAGTGAAACAGAGACCTAGCACCATTGAGTGTGATATGCTTATAATCATCTGCTATTTTGTAAGTATCATTTTTATCTTTGGGAAGTTTTATTAAAAAGTCTAATGCACCAGAGAGTGCTCTACTTTCATGTCATTTTAGTAATCCATTGAGGAGTAATTAAGATATGAGAGACCAGAGAGGGAGAGGGACATGGGGGAGAGAGAGAGAGGGACATGGGAGAGAGAGGGACATGGGGAGCAAGAGAGAGGGACATGGGGAGCAATGTGGGGGAGGGGGAAGGACATGGGGAGGAAGAGGGACATGGGAGAGCGATGTGGGGGAGGGAGAGGGGCACACCTCCTGCCCAGCAAAGCACTGTATGAATGCTTACAATGTGCTAATCCCAAATCGGAAAATATAGGTATTGCAGCAGACAGAGGATACTGTGATTGGAGCACAGCCCAGCAGACAGTGACAGATAGAAACTGTGTCTGGCATCCTGAATGTTATATATAGTAAATGTCACAGCAGGACAGTCACAGCTTTACTGATAGCCAGGCCAGCCCAATCTTACCTCTTATCTGCAAGGCAGGGGGGAGGCGCTTTAGCTGACTCCTTCCAAGTTCCATCCTGTGCGTGGCTATGGAGTGCAGAGCTGCTAAAGCATGGCACAGCTCTGCAACTCATTACAGGCCAGTCTTTTGGTGGTGGCTGCGGCTCTGGTGGGACTCTCCCCTCGTCCCCCCCAGGCCAGTACGATTAGCAGAGCTTGCAGCCGTTGGATCAGCTGTCAGCTGATTAGCTTCAGAGCTCCCAGCGAATGGTGGCAGAGGGATTAGCTGAGAGAAAGCCTGCTCCGCGAATGGCTCCCTCTCTGACTGTTTGCTGGCTCTGCCTGCGTTCCAATGCACGCTGCGCAGCGGAGGGGCGGCGGCTTGTGACATCATACAGGAAGATTGCCTAGCTTAGCCAGAGCCAGTCCCAAGTAAGGCAGCCGCAGCGGCAAAGAGAGGGCATTTAAAAAAAAACAACAATGCACGGCTGGGCGCCCATAGGGAGTCAGCGCCCGGGGGCACATGTCCTACCCCGCCCACCCCAAGCTCCGCCCCTGTTTGGGACCCGTGAGAGCCAGTCATTTATTGCTCTTGTTCATGTGGTCGTTAAGTAACTCTTTAGGGTCTGACCGTTAAAACAAGCTCTCAGCAGCAATGCTCTGCTACAGATATAAGGAATTACGCACGCACGCACGCACACACACACACACACACACACACACACACAGACAGTGATTCTCTCCCTCCTACCCCTCCCCTTAGCTCAGCTTCTAGAGCTGTCAGACACAGGCTGGTGGCTGGAATGACCAGACTGTAACTTGTCCACATAAAAGCAGAATGTGAGTAAGGGAGGATTGAAGCATTCCAGCCAACTACATCTGTAGTTAACTTTTATTCCAGGACAGCACAATCATTTGGACATCTGCTCTGCTCAACAGCCTTTGAGTTCTGTTTGTTCTGTGATGATCAAAACTGCAAAATGGACATGTTTGGCCTTGTTGTGAATTAGCCTCAATCTTGCTTAGTGAGATTCTCACAGTCAAGTTCGCCAAGTGGCAGGCTTAGGCAACAGTGAGTACATGAAGCAAATTAATGTGTTTCTGTATAAACAATCGTAAAGTAGTGGATCTTACATCGATTGTGAAATGTCACCTTATCGAAGTTTGCATGATTATTTTACGCTCGACAAAAAAAGGTAAACTTACCGATCAATATTTTGATTGATTTTAGCCCATACTATCAATATAAAGATGTTAATTATCAATCACAGTGTTTCAAATATAATTTCAATTTACTTGACGTGTATTTTACATGTTACTTAACATGTATTTTAATGATTCTGACACTAGCTTGAATACATTTTACAGTGAGCGATAAGTGTGATCCCCGTTTCCCTGTTTCAAAGCATCAATCAGCTGTGGATAATTCTGGGCTCAACGTAAGAATATTTTCAATCATCGGAATTCAGTTGGACTTACAGAAGACTCCAAGACAAGCTTGTTTATTGCACACACGTGACTAAAAGCATTTAAGTCTTTATTGTTGCTGGAGTATGCTGCAAAGGGTAGAAAGACAATAGCAAAGACAATGGGATACCATGCACCAGCCCAGCCCAGCCCATGCTTTGAGCACTCAGATTAAGCCTTCAAGCGGCAATATCAATACTTTATGTTACCCTCTCCTGTTACCCTACTCCCAAATTATGGGCACACTGGCCAAAAGCACTACAAAAATAGCAGCATGCTGGGCAGCTATTGTTTGTCAAAGACTATCTGTCTATGAATTAGTGTCAAAGGGCAGGGAGAGAACAAAGATTGGTGGAAAAGGAGGCTAGTTTTAAAGCTCATCTTCTTCAGTCAGCACTACATGAGTTTGGGATTGAGGGAACTTTACAGGATGCTGGCAGTTTGGCTGGTTTCGTCCATTTTTCCTTGACCATAGCCATAAGATTTTGACTACTGGAAGCTGCTGATTCAGATGGATACCGGGAGAGAAATCCAGTATTAAATCTGTTGAAGTTCTCTCCTAGCATACATCTGGTTAGGCATAATCATGCGACACCAGCCCAGAGCTCCTTACTTGAGGTTTCTTTTAAATTGATCAAAGTTTAAAGAAAACAATTGAGCCATTTCATTTCAATAAAGAGCCATTAAACAGCAATAAAGTGAGACATACAAAGATTTCAACATTAAGAGTTTCTAGCACTTTATTTTTGGGTGTTCCAAGTTTTATCTTTACAGGACACTGGTGAGCCATGACTGAAGATGTTATGAGTCTGGCTATTTATTCAATTGCTGTACTGCTTTGCTGCAGAAAATAATTTAATAAGAGACACAAACTGTGCACAACTAGAACATGGATGTGTTCATTGTAACAGAGCAAGCGGAAAGCTCTAGTCTCCTTGAGGAACAGACAATGCTGGGTCTTTAGGGTCATCAAATTTATCATTTGTTGTTAGCTGCATAATCATAAAAATTCCATATGACAGGATCCACAAAAGGATAACAGAGGACACAAGGCCCATCCAGATGGCGGGACTGAAAAATGATGAGCAGTCACTTGCATAGGAGAAAAGGTTATTCTTGATGTTGAATCCTTGAATCTGTAATAGAAAAAGTATGTTACTACTGGTTTTCTGTGGTTAAAGTCCTTCCTGTACATAAATGGACATGGTTCTCAACTTGTTCTGTATTCTGCAGTTGGGATCATTATCTAATGCAACAATTTCCACACTAGATGCTGCACCTACACCCATCTATAGTCACAGTGGATGTTGATCATGCTTTTTAATCATTGGAAGTCGCGTGTGCTACATTGCCGCTACAATGGCCGGTGTTCAATAATTACATGAAAATGCCTTTGCAAGACACCTGTTATTAGATTTGTTTTCTTTTGTGCCATTTATCGTAATTACAAAATATAAATGTTGTTATATAGATGTTTATTATGCAAGCTGTAGTAGTAAACAGCAGTAAAAAAAAGGATTGAGACTCTTCACAAAGGTAATCTAATATATTAGAAACTGCTTTGGCACATCATTTACCAAGGGAATATCCCACTGCTAGTCTATCTCCAGACAAAGAGCTAAAAAAATCATACAATTGAAATGCCTAGATGTTACATTTGAAACTTTGATCACATGATTAGAAGCACTGAGTTCAGTGAGTCAGTTTAAAGACTCAGTGGTGCAATTGCAGGACTGCATCAGTTCCACTATTCACACTGTAAGTGGACAGGCACAGGCTAAAACTGCCTGAGAAGACTGCAGCCTATAGCACCAACAATATATCATACAGGGAGTGAAAAGAATCAGAGTATTTTACTAGTGATTTATTTGACATTAGGAAAGAGGTTTACATATATTAACTGTTTCAGATGACCAGGGGCAGAGGCCGGAGCTGGCAAATGTGGTGCTTGAGCAACATTCCCACTGTACAAAGCAAGCAGTGGCAGCGCAGCAGTCATACCAATATTCCATCAGATGTCGGAGTATTGATCAATATACAATGGTACACTATTAACAATATTAGTTGGATATTGATCATTTATTCTCATCTTAATCCCAGCTGATACAGAATAGTGATATAGCCCTGTCATCCATCAGTGTGTGTCTCCATTAGCCATAACTGCAGCTACATTCACATCACACAACTGCGTTAACATCCAGATGTTTTCCACAGCCACCTAAGTAGCTGACTGGCTCATTCTTCCACACTTGCTGCCTCCTAGCCCTCAGTGGGAGAAAGAATCACCTGGCTGGCAATGTTCCTAGTGGTCATCACTGCATTATCATTAACCAGTTTTACCCTAAGCAGTTACCCTACTTGATACCTTCCGTGGTCCTCACTAGCAGCCTATTATCAAAGCACTATGTTGACAGATGGTACTTTGGCTATTTAACATCTGAACACTAGCACCCAAGGCTGAGATTACACTCCCAAATGAGTGCTGATGCATTGGCTCTGTAACAGCCAATTGTCAGCTAAAATGAACAGAGAGAGGCCAATTCTATGTCTTTAGACACTAGAGCTTGATAAACTGAGGCCTCATTGGTAAGAGTTTGAGTATGCCCTGCGTACTGTAGAATCATTTTACCTCACGGTGATGAAGAACAACACTGCTATGCCTACAGTTACAGTAATCCAATACAGGGTGTACAAATGTGTTTAAAGCACATTCTGTGCAGACCAGATAATCTGTTTTGTTGTGTGCACAAATGGTATTAATATCTAAGCATTATGACTTTTAAGGTTAAAACAGGTCATACATATTTATAAAAGGACATTTTTACTAAAAACAAAATAAAATTTGGATCGCATTTTCCTCCCACTTAATCCAGGCTGTAAAGAAAGTTGCATGATTTAGCTATACAGTGGGGTCTATTTATGGCTTGTTACAGATTTGCTTCCCATGATGATAAGCCTCCATACACTGTCATTTGCTAGTGTTAATAATGTTACAGGAAAGATCAGCACATATAAATTAAATATATGCAATACTGCTATAAGAAGGAAACTAAGAGGAGCACGTGTACCATATATGCAATTGGACAAAACTCAGAGAAGGTCAAAGTGAACATAAAGCAAAATAAACTGGTAAGACAAAGATCCTTATTAAATTCACTTTTTATCCTAGGTGTTATTTTCACAGCTTATTAAAAAAAATAGCATATAATTAAAGTGTAACTGTCGGGCATAAAATCAAAAATCAATTCTTTATTTTTATCTGGTAAACAAGTAATAAGAATGCTTATCAGGCAATGCAAAAGTTAAAATCTCTATTACTTTTCTTGTTTATAAATGATCATTCCCCAGTTTACCTGACTCTTACTTGGTACGTTGCCGCACAAAGGAAGTTGCAGGGCATGCTGGGTTGTCCTTTTTTGCTTCTGTACATTAGTTAAGTCTGAGGAGAAATGAAGAAGCAAAAAAAGACAACCCAGCATGCCTTGCAACTTCCGTTGTATGGCAACGTACCAAATAAGAGTCAGGTAAACTAGGGAATAATAATTTATAAACAAGAAAAGTAAAAGTGATTTGAACTTTTGGATTGCCTGATTAGCATCCTTTTTGCTTGTTTGCCAGATAAAAATAAAGAATTGATATTTGATTTTATGCCCGACAGTTACACTTTAAGGTAAGAAAAGTAATACTGAAATTAAGTTAATCAGGAACAACTTAATTTGAGTGATTATTTTGCTTGTAAATGTGCTGGAAGGTTATTTTTATCAATTAGGTGATATATAAATAATTGATGAGAAGTTTTGTGAATAGAGCCCATAGTGTGAAGGAGCCCTAAAATTGTGTTCCACATGCATGACGTTGCCTTTATTCCATCCTGTATAAGGGAATGGTAGCAGGGGCGTAGCAATAGGGGTTGCAGAGGTAGCGATCGGGGCCCTTCAACTCCAGTTTTAGCTCTCTATTGGTCCTGTGCTCATAATAATCACTTCTATAGATACTATGAATAGTGGTAATCACTAACAAACTGTTCCCCATCCCCTTCTTGCACCTCTGACACTGTAATTGCCATTGGCAGGTTTTGGTGCGCCGTATTAATTGTTATGTATAGAGTGCTTGGGGGGCCCTATTGTGAAACTTGCATCGGGGCCCACAGCTTTTTAGCTACGCCACTGAATGGTAGTAACTGTTAATACCAATTCAGCTGCATCTGCCAACACTAGTCACACTGCAGTCCACGTTGTATTGTAATTTGTAGACAGCACAAATCCCAGCCACAGGTTAGAGTTATTTAGAGTTCCAAGTCTTAAGCCTCACACACACACGTCGAAGACATGTTGCCCAGCAGGGTTCAGAACTCGATCCCTCAGGTGACATTGCAGGTTTGACACAGTACAGACAGGTCACTAGCCTGAAGGCTACATGTTCTGTTGTTATGTGGTGGGTATGGGTAGTGGCATACGAGTGACATCATGAGGTGGGCGGGGTGAGTGTGGAGAATAATGCTTTCGGATTACGCTCAGCTGAATCACTCAACCAGGCTGATTGCTGGCTGATGCCTTGGGGCCCTCAAGGGCTGCTGTGCACATGCTAGATTCAAATTCTCATCTTGCATGTCTACAAGGCTTAAAGTATACCTGAGAAGACTTAAAAGGAATAATTTATACATACCTGGGGCTTCCTCTAGCCCCCTTCAGCCTGTTTGCTCCCTCACATCCTTTCTCCGCTTTCTGGATCCTCCGCAATCCTCTAGATAACTTCGCCCAGCTGGGGCCAGTTACAGTCACTCTGCATTTGGGTCTCTGGGGAAGCAGAAGTCTGCAAAATGGCTGTAAGGCCACAGACTTGTGCCCCCACTGTATGGTAACGTTTGTCCAATTTCTGTACACAGTTTTCCTATGGCATTAATAAAGCCTGGAGTTGTTACCTAGTGCCCGATACTCTACAATTGCTATTCATCTTATTAGGGCCTGAGCCCACTGACGCAGTTGTGTCTGCTTTTCAGTTACACATCAATGTTACAGATGCTGAAAAGCAGACAGAAGTGGACACAACTACATTAGTGGGCTCAGGCCCTTATAAACACCTCCTGTAAATCACACCAAGTAGAACGCTCCTCTGATCTTCAATAATAAAGTAATACACACATCGTTGGTATTCAAAACAAACCAGTAACTAACAGAACAGTCTGTAAACATAATGAAAAATCAATGGCAAGTAAGTTGCCAATGAGTTAAAAAAAGCTGTAAACTATGATGTCTCTCTGCTGTTGCCTGCGGCTTTATATGTGCTCCATGGCTCTATTCAGATTGGCTATTTTTTTGTCTTTTATTGAAAATCAGTTTTAACAACCTGACAGATTGTTGTACATAGCCTTTAGGTAGGGATGAAACAAAATATTATCCTGACATTCTTTCATGGAATGACTGCACACCACTCCGTTTTCAATATCTTTCAAAAGTACTGTATAACTGTAACGAAAAAAAAAAAGTTTATTAGAGCAAAATGTCCTTTCTACCCTGTGAACGGGACCATGTATGTATAATAGTTACACTCTTCCATACAGAAGTGGGGCTTTGAGACACTGCATCTGATTTACTGAGCCATCTCCAGTGGGGATATTATACAGTTTTTTTTTAGAAATGATCTACTAGGTGGTAAAAGATTGCTGGCCTCTGTGATATTGAAAGACAGTCAGGGTTGCTGAAGGGTTAGTAAATTAGCAGTGGTGTGATTTGCTCATGCATGCATCTTTAGTAATTTGCTGCATGCAACCACAGTTACACAATTGAATTACATTCAACTGACTATGATCTAATATGACCAAGATTAGGGGTAGTTCTTTGCCTCTCCCCATAGATACAGGGGAATCTTCTCTGCTTTGTTTGCTCTAAAATATTTTATTACAAGACAATCTGAGCATTTGTCCTTGCAAAGCTAATCATAATAAATAGCTTGAAGTGGAATTTTGAGTTGCAAACACTTCCAGTGACCTTATACCAGCTTTATGCCTTGTTTAAAGTTTTAGAGCAGAGATACATTTTTGAGTTTCATACCACTTTAAAGAGTAACTGTTAGGCATAAAATCAAAAATAAATTCTCTATTTTTATATGGTAAACAAATAATAAAAATAATAAGGATGCTAACCAGGCAATCCAAAAGTTAAAAATTATTCTTAATTTTCTTCTCAATAGAATATAATTTACCAGGCCCCCTCGCTCCTATTTGGTACCTCTGCCAAAAGAGAAGTTGCAATGCATGCTGTTTTTTCTTTTTTTTTCTACTTTCCTCCCCTTTTCCCCTCAGACATAACTAATGCAGCCTGATTGGCTGAAGTTTCTTTCACTCCCGTTTTCCCCTCCCACACCTATTTTCCTCTCTGATTGGCCAATATTTCTTGTGCTGAGAAGCTGAGAAAGTGACTGGCTGAAATCTGATCCATACAAATAAACCAGGTCTGCAAAGTCTTACTGCAGAGCTGTGTGGGATTGTCTGGAGCCTGGGAGGAGGGCGGGCAATGCATACACAATCAGAAAGAGGAGAGGAAACAGAGTAAGGGAGGAAATGAGATCAGGATTGGCATCAGCCACAGGGATTCCAAAATGGAAACTGAAAGAAACAGAATTCTCTTTATTTACTATAAAAAAAACTCACTGAAATCAAAATCTGGACAGTGCAATACATATGTTATGTAAGTAGAGCAAGTATTTATCTACTAATATATGTTTTTTTTTTACATAGTATGGCTAACAGCTTTTCTTTAAAACTTTAAAAGTATGAGTGTTTTATTTACATTGTGGGTGAAACATTTTTAACCCATTCAGTAAATAGTTAGAAATCACAACTTTCACCCATTTACCTGGCTTGGAGTAGCTATTTGTTATTTTTTTTTAAGTATTTAGAAGTGTATAACCACAGTATATCTTGGATGATTATGACAGAATATAGTGGGCTTGTGGAAAACATATTGAATTCTTAATTGGTGGCTTCAGTTATGTGCAGCTTCCACCGACACAATTGCTTTAATAAACTCAGGCTGTTCTATTAACAAATCCTTAGGGCTGGTTCACACGACCAGTGCTTTTCTAAGGGCCAATGACTTGAAAAGCTCTTGCTAATGTAATTCTATGTGTGTGTTCTCACTTTATCTATGTGATTTTTAAAAAATCCCCCATAGCATTGCATTAGAAAGAGCTTTTCAAATCACTAGCCTTTAAAACGCAATTGGAGTGTGTGAACCAGCCCTAATTGTTGCTATGGAGGCAGTGTTGGTGGGTTTTCTGGATGTGAGAGGTCCAGAGCCTGGGTGTGAGAGGTCCAGGCCCACCTGCACTCCCCTCCAGGTATCGCGTGTTGGCCTTGGGGCCCCGGCCAGTGAGAGGGGCCCGGGGCCCCTGGCCATCATGTGAACCAATCGTGTGTTTTTAAACGTTTTCTTTCAGCTCTAGGACATGGCGGACAGGTGAGCGGTTAGGGAGGGACCCCTGTGGGAGGAATGCCTGCACGGGGCGGTCCTGCTAGCGACGCAATCTTGCGATGGCGTCCAACTGAAGCCTCCCACCTGAATGCTAATGGCTGCTAGATGTGGTATGGCAGGTAAAGGGTGTATGACAGTGCATCCTGATTGGCTGACGAGCACCTGCTGACCAATTTCAAATGTAGCTGGATGCATGTACTGCTGTGTTCTATTGCTTGTGTGTGTTGGATTTAGCATTCAGTATGGAGGCAGTGTTGGTGGGTTTTCTGGATGTGAGAGGTCCAGAGCCTGGGTGTGAGAGGTCCAGGCCCACCTGCACTCCCCTCCAGGTATCGCGTGTTGGCCTTGGGGCCCCGGCCAGTGAGAGGGGCCCGGGGCCCCTGGCCATCATGTGAACCAATCGTGTGTTTTTAAACGTTTTCTTTCAGCTCTAGGACATGGCGGACAGGTGAGCGGTTAGGGAGGGACCCCTGTGGGAGGAATGCCTGCACGGGGCGGTCCTGCTAGCGACGCAATCTTGCGATGGCGTCCAACTGAAGCCTCCCACCTGAATGCTAATGGCTGCTAGATGTGGTATGGCAGGTAAAGGGTGTATGACAGTGCATCCTGATTGGCTGACGAGCACCTGCTGACCAATTTCAAATGTAGCTGGATGCATGTACTGCTGTGTTCTATTGCTTGTGTGTGTTGGATTTAGCATTCAGTATGGAGGCAGTGTTGGTGGGTTTTCTGGATGTGAGAGGTCCAGAGCCTGGGTGTGAGAGGTCCAGGCCCACCTGCACTCCCCTCCAGGTATCGCGTGTTGGCCTTGGGGCCCCGGCCAGTGAGAGGGGCCCGGGGCCCCTGGCCATCATGTGAACCAATCGTGTGTTTTTAAACGTTTTCTTTCAGCTCTAGGACATGGCGGACAGGTGAGCGGTTAGGGAGGGACCCCTGTGGGAGGAATGCCTGCACGGGGCGGTCCTGCTAGCGACGCAATCTTGCGATGGCGTCCAACTGAAGCCTCCCACCTGAATGCTAATGGCTGCTAGATGTGGTATGGCAGGTAAAGGGTGTATGACAGTGCATCCTGATTGGCTGACGAGCACCTGCTGACCAATTTCAAATGTAGCTGGATGCATGTACTGCTGTGTTCTATTGCTTGTGTGTGTTGGATTTAGCATTCAGTATGGAGGCAGTGTTGGTGGGTTTTCTGGATGTGAGAGGTCCAGAGCCTGGGTGTGAGAGGTCCAGGCCCACCTGCACTCCCCTCCAGGTATCGCGTGTTGGCCTTGGGGCCCCGGCCAGTGAGAGGGGCCCGGGGCCCCTGGCCATCATGTGAACCAATCGTGTGTTTTTAAACGTTTTCTTTCAGCTCTAGGACATGGCGGACAGGTGAGCGGTTAGGGAGGGACCCCTGTGGGAGGAATGCCTGCACGGGGCGGTCCTGCTAGCGACGCAATCTTGCGATGGCGTCCAACTGAAGCCTCCCACCTGAATGCTAATGGCTGCTAGATGTGGTATGGCAGGTAAAGGGTGTATGACAGTGCATCCTGATTGGCTGACGAGCACCTGCTGACCAATTTCAAATGTAGCTGGATGCATGTACTGCTGTGTTCTATTGCTTGTGTGTGTTGGATTTAGCATTCAGTATGGAGGCAGTGTTGGTGGGTTTTCTGGATGTGAGAGGTCCAGAGCCTGGGTGTGAGAGGTCCAGGCCCACCTGCACTCCCCTCCAGGTATCGCGTGTTGGCCTTGGGGCCCCGGCCAGTGAGAGGGGCCCGGGGCCCCTGGCCATCATGTGAACCAATCGTGTGTTTTTAAACGTTTTCTTTCAGCTCTAGGACATGGCGGACAGGTGAGCGGTTAGGGAGGGACCCCTGTGGGAGGAATGCCTGCACGGGGCGGTCCTGCTAGCGACGCAATCTTGCGATGGCGTCCAACTGAAGCCTCCCACCTGAATGCTAATGGCTGCTAGATGTGGTATGGCAGGTAAAGGGTGTATGACAGTGCATCCTGATTGGCTGACGAGCACCTGCTGACCAATTTCAAATGTAGCTGGATGCATGTACTGCTGTGTTCTATTGCTTGTGTGTGTTGGATTTAGCATTCAGTATGGAGGCAGTGTTGGTGGGTTTTCTGGATGTGAGAGGTCCAGAGCCTGGGTGTGAGAGGTCCAGGCCCACCTGCACTCCCCTCCAGGTATCGCGTGTTGGCCTTGGGGCCCCGGCCAGTGAGAGGGGCCCGGGGCCCCTGGCCATCATGTGAACCAATCGTGTGTTTTTAAACGTTTTCTTTCAGCTCTAGGACATGGCGGACAGGTGAGCGGTTAGGGAGGGACCCCTGTGGGAGGAATGCCTGCACGGGGCGGTCCTGCTAGCGACGCAATCTTGCGATGGCGTCCAACTGAAGCCTCCCACCTGAATGCTAATGGCTGCTAGATGTGGTATGGCAGGTAAAGGGTGTATGACAGTGCATCCTGATTGGCTGACGAGCACCTGCTGACCAATTTCAAATGTAGCTGGATGCATGTACTGCTGTGTTCTATTGCTTGTGTGTGTTGGATTTAGCATTCAGTATGGAGGCAGTGTTGGTGGGTTTTCTGGATGTGAGAGGTCCAGAGCCTGGGTGTGAGAGGTCCAGGCCCACCTGCACTCCCCTCCAGGTATCGCGTGTTGGCCTTGGGGCCCCGGCCAGTGAGAGGGGCCCGGGGCCCCTGGCCATCATGTGAACCAATCGTGTGTTTTTAAACGTTTTCTTTCAGCTCTAGGACATGGCGGACAGGTGAGCGGTTAGGGAGGGACCCCTGTGGGAGGAATGCCTGCACGGGGCGGTCCTGCTAGCGACGCAATCTTGCGATGGCGTCCAACTGAAGCCTCCCACCTGAATGCTAATGGCTGCTAGATGTGGTATGGCAGGTAAAGGGTGTATGACAGTGCATCCTGATTGGCTGACGAGCACCTGCTGACCAATTTCAAATGTAGCTGGATGCATGTACTGCTGTGTTCTATTGCTTGTGTGTGTTGGATTTAGCATTCAGTATGGAGGCAGTGTTGGTGGGTTTTCTGGATGTGAGAGGTCCAGAGCCTGGGTGTGAGAGGTCCAGGCCCACCTGCACTCCCCTCCAGGTATCGCGTGTTGGCCTTGGGGCCCCGGCCAGTGAGAGGGGCCCGGGGCCCCTGGCCATCATGTGAACCAATCGTGTGTTTTTAAACGTTTTCTTTCAGCTCTAGGACATGGCGGACAGGTGAGCGGTTAGGGAGGGACCCCTGTGGGAGGAATGCCTGCACGGGGCGGTCCTGCTAGCGACGCAATCTTGCGATGGCGTCCAACTGAAGCCTCCCACCTGAATGCTAATGGCTGCTAGATGTGGTATGGCAGGTAAAGGGTGTATGACAGTGCATCCTGATTGGCTGACGAGCACCTGCTGACCAATTTCAAATGTAGCTGGATGCATGTACTGCTGTGTTCTATTGCTTGTGTGTGTTGGATTTAGCATTCAGTATGGAGGCAGTGTTGGTGGGTTTTCTGGATGTGAGAGGTCCAGAGCCTGGGTGTGAGAGGTCCAGGCCCACCTGCACTCCCCTCCAGGTATCGCGTGTTGGCCTTGGGGCCCCGGCCAGTGAGAGGGGCCCGGGGCCCCTGGCCATCATGTGAACCAATCGTGTGTTTTTAAACGTTTTCTTTCAGCTCTAGGACATGGCGGACAGGTGAGCGGTTAGGGAGGGACCCCTGTGGGAGGAATGCCTGCACGGGGCGGTCCTGCTAGCGACGCAATCTTGCGATGGCGTCCAACTGAAGCCTCCCACCTGAATGCTAATGGCTGCTAGATGTGGTATGGCAGGTAAAGGGTGTATGACAGTGCATCCTGATTGGCTGACGAGCACCTGCTGACCAATTTCAAATGTAGCTGGATGCATGTACTGCTGTGTTCTATTGCTTGTGTGTGTTGGATTTAGCATTCAGTATGGAGGCAGTGTTGGTGGGTTTTCTGGATGTGAGAGGTCCAGAGCCTGGGTGTGAGAGGTCCAGGCCCACCTGCACTCCCCTCCAGGTATCGCGTGTTGGCCTTGGGGCCCCGGCCAGTGAGAGGGGCCCGGGGCCCCTGGCCATCATGTGAACCAATCGTGTGTTTTTAAACGTTTTCTTTCAGCTCTAGGACATGGCGGACAGGTGAGCGGTTAGGGAGGGACCCCTGTGGGAGGAATGCCTGCACGGGGCGGTCCTGCTAGCGACGCAATCTTGCGATGGCGTCCAACTGAAGCCTCCCACCTGAATGCTAATGGCTGCTAGATGTGGTATGGCAGGTAAAGGGTGTATGACAGTGCATCCTGATTGGCTGACGAGCACCTGCTGACCAATTTCAAATGTAGCTGGATGCATGTACTGCTGTGTTCTATTGCTTGTGTGTGTTGGATTTAGCATTCAGTATGGAGGCAGTGTTGGTGGGTTTTCTGGATGTGAGAGGTCCAGAGCCTGGGTGTGAGAGGTCCAGGCCCACCTGCACTCCCCTCCAGGTATCGCGTGTTGGCCTTGAGGCCCCGGCCAGTGAGAGGGGCCCGGGGCCCCTGGCCATCATGTGAACCAATCGTGTGTTTTTAAACGTTTTCCTTCAGCTCTAGGACATGGCGGACAGGTGAGCGGTTAGGGAGGGACCCCTGTGGGAGGAGTGCCTGCACGGGGCGGTCCTGCTAGCGACGCAATCTTGCGATGGCGTCCAACTGAAGCCTCCCACCTGAATGCTAATGGCTGCTAGATGTGGTATGGCAGGTAAAGGGTGTATGACAGTGCATCCTGATTGGCTGACGAGCACCTGCTGACCAATTTCAAATGTAGCTGGATGCATGTACTGCTGTGTTCTATTGCTTGTCTAATTGTTGCTATAAGCAAGTGAGAGCTGAAAAGCATTTACTACCGAACAGCAAATTTAGGGCTGGTTCACACGGACGGTTCTGCAATGGTAAATGGAGCTCGTTGTTAAACACTGTCTATTCAGATAAATGAACAGCCATTGATACTATCCCTCACTGGAGTTTACCGTTGTTTGCACAAATGCCGCAGTTTGATCCCGATTTTTGCCATCGTCTTCCCAATTCTTTAGCGATTGGGAAGCAACATGTTGCTTGTAGGATCATTTACTGCCACGCTTCTGTGTCCCCCTGCGGGGAAGAATAACTCTGCATAGCAGTAAGTACCGCCAAAAGCCAAAAAAATGCTTTTCTACAAGCTTGCAGAAAAGCATTTGGAACGAGACACCGGGCTGCCGTGGGCTGCTGGTTCAGATGGAAAAATCCAATCCATGTTTGCTGGATTACTTGGGTTCTTCAATGTTTTGCAATGTTTTACAGGTATTACATTAACATCCATGTGTGGCAATACCAGTTTATATATTTGTCAACCAGACCATGTGGAGCCAGGGGGAGGTTTTGGGTAGGTGCTGTGCAAGTAGCAAATGGAAAATTTTGCAATGTTTTCACATTCTGTGTGTTGGTGTTTTACTCCTACAACACATTTGGATTCAATGCCTTAGGATTGTGTATCAGCCAAGTGTGAGCTCTGCAATTTCTCATTGCTTCAGAAGTGACCCTATGCAATGCAGTTTTCATTGAGTTTACCAGCCCTTCTTCCCTGCCGTTTGCCTAAAGCAGGCAATACACTACTGGATTTTACTGCCGATATACAGCAGATTCAATCACTGTGATCATATCTGCTGTCAAATCGGTAACACAAATGGTGCCTGATTGGTTTCTGTACGAAATCAATCAATCTGGTCAATCAAATTAGATGGAACGTTTTGCTTGATTGCCAGTGAGTCGGGAGCGCATCACTACCGGCCTTGAATTCTGCAATGCATAATAGCAGCAGTTCTCTCACCCATCCAGCTGGCGTGTGTCCTCCTGGGGCCGGTGTTTTAACTGCATGCAGTGAGTCTCCTCCTCCATGTGTCCTCTTCTTTTCCACATCATGTGACAAGCCCAAGTTCAAACACCATAGCTCCATCAGCATATGCGCTGGCCATTTAACTTAAGTCACATGACCAGGAAGAGAAGAGGGACACGACATGAAGTTAAAGGAGCGGACTCAGGAGGACATGTGCCAGGCGGACAGGTGAGAGCTCTGCTGCCAGCCAGGAAAACACAAATGGGGGAGGCCTGGTGTGGCAAGGCAAGCGGTGACTCTGCAGATTTTGTGGGCAGCCAATAAATTCCTCTGTGATCAGATTCAATCAAAGAGGGATTTATCTGATGGTCAGTCTGGTGGCCACCTTAATAACCATAACCGATTACTTTCGTAAAAATTGTTAACTTTCCCTTCTTGTGGAAAACTACTAGCTGTTGCTTAAAGCGGTATGAAACTCAGCATTTCTTCTTTGCTCTAAAAGATTATTTACAGGTACTACTATGACATTTCTGGGAGCAGAACAACATTCCAACAGTTACACACAGCACTGTCTTCTTCAGTCGGAAGCTTAGTACCATTGCCAAATTTGAGGAAGTGATTACAATAGTAGCTGATAAGTACACAGGAGAAGACACATTTTCACTGGATACATTGTAATATATAAATACAGCAGCTTTGCAATAAATTACAATGGCAGCTTTCAGTTCAGATAAACTGTACTTTGGGAATTTGTAATTTGTAAACACACAATAATATTTGTGCACAAAAGCAAATATGATAACTATTGCAGGTGAACTCACTGCCTAAATAGTTCTATGGGCATGTTCATGTCTTGTTGTAATGGATCGCATGGTCGTAACTCACTGCATGCAGTCTGTTTCTGAATAATTTGTGAAGATATGTGCTCATTACATAGACATTCACCAAGCATTGAATTAACAATAGAATTACCGAGTTTTCTATTTTCTGTTGCAAGGCTAGAGGTGTTATTCACTCCTGCTGAGATGTTCACAGGTCTTCAGGGTTGATTATCTTCAATCTATTGTTGTGCAAACCACCCATTACCTAAGGCCTCCACATTTCCATTTCTTTACACAAAGTAGCTGTGTGAGACTTGGATGGAAACCTTCAGACATGCCTGCCGTATCATATTACGTAGCACTGTACAGAGTATATTGTCTCATCACTAACTGTCCCTCAGAGTGGCTCAAAATCTAGTCCCTGTCATAATTATACAGTATGTCTATGTATGTATCATGTAGTGTATGTATCGTCATCTAGGGCCAATTTTATGGGGAAGCCAATTAACTTATCTGTATTTTTTGGGATGTGGGAGGAAACCGGAGTGCCCGGAGGAAACCCACGCAGACACAGAACTCTGTTGCCGATTCATGCAGCAAAATGCAATCAGAGGGCAATTGGCACTTTTGGCAGTGTTCCATTGACATGACAAATGATGACAGACTGAGGCATTCCATTGCCATGGCATTGATGGCAGTATGGCAGATACTGTAATGCAATTAGGCTGGCTTTTCACAACATATGAATGCTGTAGAGGTGGCCAAAAGGTGTGATGCTGTCCTGTCGGAGGGAGAGAGGCTGGCAGAGAACGTGGTCATGAATCTGATGGAGCCATTTTTGGATGATGGGAGAAATGTCACGACGGACAATTTCTTTACTTCACTGTCACTGTCGCACAGACTGCTGCGGCGCAAAACAATGCTATTGGGCACGGTGAATAAAGTCCGGCGTGAACTTCCTCAGCTTGCACCCACAGGTGCCCCGATCTCCAAGGACCCAAGGAACGCCCCTGCCAGTGCTACAATGTTTTCTGATGTGTACTATACAGGCCTATAGAAAAAAAGCACATATACTCATGTCTCTCTCTCTCTGCTTTTACAGTGTGGTGTAGACGTGTTGGACCAAATGGCACGGATGTATTCCGTAAGAGCAGCAACACGCAGGTGGCCAGTAGCAGTTTTTTACAATATGCTGGACCTGGCGGTGGTGAATGCCTACATTTTGTACAAGGCATGTACAGGGTGGACAGGCAAAAGAAGATTGTTTCTGAGTCTTCTAGCTAAGGAACTCCGTTGCCGATTCATGCAGCACAAGGAAATATTGGCACAAAGGCGGGCTGCTGAAGCTGTTGCAGCTGCTGTGCCAGGGACTGTACAGACAACACAGTGCCAGGTGCAAGAGAGCTGCAACAGGAATCGCAGCAGGTTTACCTGTGCAACATGTAAAAAATTCACCTGTGCCAAATGCAGGGACGATGGACACTGGGTCTGCAAACGCTGTAAACTCTGTAAAGTTTGAAACACTGAAAAATAAAACAGAATTTTTGGTTTTGCGCGATCGTGAATTTTCAGGCAGCAGCGAGCAGTTACCAGGCAGCAGCGAGCAGTTACCAGGCAGCAGCGAGCAGTTACCAGGCAGCAGCGAGCAGTGAGAGTTCAAAGGAATGCGCCCTCAAGTGGCTGCGCTCATAGGCTGCAGCCAGCCTGTCCAGCCTCTGCCCGGCCCTGATTAAGACACTACTGCAGCTAAAAAGATTCAGCACAGCTGCCAGGCAACTGGTATGGTTTAACAAGTGTGTTATAATGTGTGCGGTAAGCATTGCAGTACACACATATTATAGCAAGCACATTGTACAAAGCACAGTGTAAGGTCAGCCGAAAGTAGAATTGCACTAAGCGTTCAACAAGGAAGAGATCACACTTGTGTCTGCAGGAACCGCAGATGATTCCCCGCAATCGTTTTGCCATATGATTTGTGGGTTTTGTGTGCATTTTGCATGCGTTTCTTTAAAGTGGCCAGGGATTTCAACAAGGAATTGTATGCCTTTTGGGGAAACGTCGTACAGGTTGTATCTTTGTAGGTTGTATATTTTTGACGCTATGAAAACTTACAGGCACCTCCTGAACACGCATGAACCATATAATTACATGCGTTTCGCATGCAATTTTGCATTATGGCAAAATACTGCCCAACGGCACATCTGTAATCCCGGCCTAAAGGTATTTAGATCAGTTTCCCCTCTTTGAGAATAAACCTATACTTTTCTTACCTGGAATTCAACAATCTGGATTTTCCATCTGGCTGCCAAACTGTTAGTAGGCACAAGTGTCTCTCCATAGGCAGAGCTTGTCCCAATTTGCTGGCAGTGATAGGAGTACTCTGCTGGTGACGAGCCATAGGTAGTTCGGAAAGAAGCATTTTGTGAAATATCTTGATTGGGAATTAGCAGGACAGATTCTAATGTAGACCAGTATCTTGCAGAGCCCGTGTAGAACATGTTGGTCAGAAAGAATCTAGAAAATGCCATATTTATAATCAACACATAATCATACTAGCAAAGCTGTAAGAAACAAGATCCCACCTGTTGGTGCCTAATCCTAAGACCCCCCTGGTGGTGCCTAACCCTAAAGCTGGCCACTAACGGTCCAATTTCTAGCGAAAAATCGTACGAGCGATCAGAAATTCTGATCGGATTGGTTGTAAATAATCTCCATTGGTGGACACAATCGATTATGAACGAGTGAAAAAAAATGTGGCCCGAATGAATTTTCGTCGAACGAAAATTTGGATTTTCTTGGTGGTCGTGATAGATAGGAAGCAATGATTGGTTAGTTAATGGTGTAGTGAACGATTTTTCGTCCGATCAGAACTTCTGATCGCTCGAACAATTTTTCGCTAGAAAATTGGACCATTAGTGGCCACCTTAAGACTCTCCTGGTGGTGACTAGTCCCAGGGGCGTTGCTAGGATCTCCTGAGATCCGGGGCACCCCTGTGCACTAGGTACAGCCAAACTGGCACCGCGGCAAAAAGTGGGAGTGGCCATGTGGTGAGATGGTAGGCTTAATAATGGGTGGGGCAAAATGTACATGAACTTAGCAGTGGTGTAACTTAGACAGTGGGGCTAGTGTTAGTGTAGGGGCAGTGAGGTTATTGTAAGGCATAGTGACAGTTAGGAGAGTTACCATAGGGGCAGTGAGGTTAGTGCAAGATTTATCTACAGTGAGGTTAGTGCTAGGGGTAATAGCAGAAAGGTAAGTGATATCGCAATGGCACTGAGTTGTAGCAGTAGTGAGGTTAGAGTTAGGAGGAGCAGCAGCAGCAGTAAAGTTAGTGTTAGGCGTAGCAGCAGTGAGGTTAGTGTTAGGCATAACAGCAGTGAGGTTAGTGTTAGGTATAACAGCAGTGAGGTTAGTGTTAGGTATAACAGCAGTGAGGTTAGTGTTAGGTGTAACAGCAGTGAGGTTAGTGTTAGGTGTAACAGCAGTGAGGTTAGTGTTAGGTGTAGCGGCAGTGAGGTTAGTGTTAGGCGTAACGGCAGTTTGGTTAGTGTTAGGTATAACAGCAGTAAGGTTAGTGTTAGGCGTAGCAGCAGTGAGGTTAGTGTTAGGTGTAGCAGCAGTGAAGGTAGCATTAGGTGTAGCAGCAGTGAGGTTAGTGTTAGGTGTAGCAGCAGTGAGGTTAGTGTTCGGCGTAGCAGCAGTGAAGTTAATGTTAGGTGTTGCAGCGGTGAGGTTAGTGTTAGATGTAGCAGCAATGAGGTTAGTGTTAAGCACAGTGGCAGGAAGGTTAGTGTTAGAAGAAGGCGGCAGTAAAGTTAGTTTTTGGTAATGCAGCAGTGAGGTTACTGTTAAGTGTAGTGGCAGTGGTTAATTTTCGGTCTAGCGGCAGTTAGTGATAAGTTGATTTTAACTATACAATTCTCTGGAAAATCAATTGTTCAAGCCCACTAACGGAAAGAAAGCTGCTATGCAATGCAATCAGATTAGTGGAATTGTTTGGAAAAATTGATCTATTCCATTAATCTGATTGAATTGCATTGCAGCTATTCCGATCGAATCAGACAATCGATCGTCTAGAGAACTGTATCGGTAATAGCCACCTTTACACGTAGCAGATAGGCATATAGGCATGTAGTGATAGGCATAGCGGCAGTGAGATTAGTGTTACATGTAACAGCAATGTAGTTGGTGTTAGGCATAGTGGCAGTGAGGTCAGTGTTACATGTAGTATCTGTGAGGTGATAGGCATAGTGGCAGTGAGGGTAGTGTTACATGTAGTATCTGTGAGGTGATAGGCATAGTGGCAGTGAGGGTAGTGTTAGGTGTAGCAGTTAGAGTTATGGATAGCAGCAGTGAGTTTGGTCAGAGAGAGTAGTGGCAGCAGTGGGTGCATATTAGTGACCTGACGCTGGCAAAGGTAAGCTACATTACTATTGCTGTGCTTATCTGTTGGTCTGGTTATTAAGGGTGACAGCCAGGGGAGCACAGGAGAAAGGGCCCTGATGGAGGAGAAAAAGTAGAAGATTGTGGGGGATGGGGGAGGGGGACAGTAAAGTACAAAGTGGTGCACCATAAAAATTATCAAAGAGGGAATTATTAACTGTAGATGAACACTCAGACAGCTTAAACAAATCAAATCACCTAATCACACAATTTACTTCTCCCTATTATTATTTATTATTATTTAGTATTTATATAGCGCCGACATATTACGTAGCGCTGTACAGTGTGTATATATATATCTTGTCACTAACTGTCCCTCAAAGGAGCTCACAATCTAATCCCTACCATTGCCATATGTCTATATTATGTAGTGTAAGTACTGTAGTCTAGGGCCAATTTTAGGGGGAGCCAATTAACTTATCCATATGTTTTTGGAATGTGGGAGGAAACCGGAGTGCCCGGAGAAAACCCACACAGACACGGAGAGAACATACAAACTCTTTGCAGATAGTGCCCTGGCTGGGATTCAAACCAGGGACCCAGCGCTGCAAGGCGAGAGAGCTAACCACTTCGCCACCGTGCTGCCCACTTCTCCCTACACAGTGTTTAGTGGCTGAGTGAGATTCCTCTATACCTTCAGTCACAAAGTTAATCTTTTCTTCTCCCTGCAGTGACAGGCTCCTCTCCTCCCCATCCATTGTCAGGCTAAGGCTGAGCTCCACTTCTCTTCTCCCCCTTCTTTCTAAGGTTCCGTCCCCCTCTTGTCCTTCTGCCAGGCATTCCTCTGATATCCGGTTGGCTCTCACCGAGGCTGCAGGAGCACTGTGTGTGGGATGCTGCTCCTACCCTCTTCCGCTCTTCAGCTGTTGGCTCTGCTTCTGTGTACACAGTACAGTACACTGCGTGCTGGAGCTTTTCAGCTGTCGGCTCTCCGTCTTGTGTACAATATAGTACACACTGGAGAAAGTTTAGAAGGGAGACTGTGGTGTAGGCTGCAGCTGCATGGCCTGCATACTAGTCACATGTTCACCACAGGCGCCGGTCTGCAGACGAAATAGCCTACACATCAAATCTGCGAGCACTGGCCCTATAGCAGGCCCTATAGGAACAAGGACACCAGTGCATCTAATGATTCAGGGAACCACATGACCTGACATACGGGGCACAATGGGAGGAGATTCGGGAAAGTGCCCCGAATCTTCTGCCCTAACGACACCCCTGACTAGTCTTAAGACCCACGTGGTGGTGCCTAACCCTAAAAAATCCACCTACTTCACTGCAAATAACATGAATATAAAAAGCTACATATTTCTGATAAAATAAAAAGCCTTACCATAACGTATGCATTAAAAATCTTAAAATGACGGTAATATAAAAATAAGTCAAAAAGCTATATATTTGTTATAGAATAACAATAATGTGTGCATTAAAAAAAAAATTACGTTTATATAAAAAAACAATATATTAAATTAGAAATGTGAAAACTATAATTTATGCATTGTAATTCCGAAAACAAGGTTAATTCAAAAAGCAAAAAATATTTGTAAGCTAATAAGCTTCAAAACTATAATTTACGCATTGTAATCCTAAAACATATTTTAAAATGCTAAAAATAAGTTAAACCGATAGTCAATTTGAATTTCTAAACGATATTTGTTACAAAATTTCTTTTCTAAACGAAAAATTTTGATTACATTGTCACCTCAACTGCTACTTAACAGGTGCCCTAATTTCTTCTCTGGCGCCCAATAGCCAATATTTTGCATTGGAGCCTATGGTGCGACCTTTTAGTCCATTAGCCTTATGCGCCCTTTTTTCCTGTTCCCGAGTTAACGGCCTGTAAATAGGTATCAGGGAGTTACACTACAGTCCAACTACTGAGAAAGTGTCATCTACAGCAATGGATTCTTAACCATTACCGTGATTAAAAAGAAACATAGCCCAGTTCTATGTAGGCTTGCGAATGTACATACACTTGTTTATCTCATCATGTTACATGCCAGTTCCAGGTACCCTTTAATGCCTTTATAGTCAAAGGTGGGCAAAATAGAATTTAACACCTGCTGCTACAATTTTTAATTCTGCTGAGATAATAAGAATAGCAGATTTCAGCCAGAGTACCCATCTAATGTTTTGTTGTATATCTCTAAATTGTGCAAGTGTGTCCAGGCAGGGTGGCACAAGGCTGTATGGTAAAATAAACAACTCAATAGTATATGTTGGATGTTTGATTTCAGAATCAGTGGTGTAACTACAATTCATGTGGTCCCCCTGCAAACCTTTGATTGGATCCCCCAATGTTTACACTGCTTCCAGTGCCTCCCCTTGATCTCCTTAAAGGCCTTGGGGCCCATCTCATAAGGGTCATAATACAAGTGTGGTCATCATGATCTTCACACCCATAAGTGAGGCCACAAAACACCTGATCTGAAGCATAGTCCCCTGTATCGGAGGAAGGGAAGGTTAGTAATTAGGGACCACTGCACAGTTCTGGGCCCCTCCCCTCTAGTTACGCTCCTGTTCAGATTTTGTCTTGTCATACGGTTCTAAAGTTCTGTATTAACCACTTCAGCCTAACTGGACGAAAATTTTCGTCCAGTTAGGCTGCGCGCACTCCCGCAGGTCGCGCGCACTCCCGCTGGCCCTCCCCCCCGTGCGCGCTCCCGCTGCTGGCCGTTAGCCCACCGATCAGTGAAAGGGATTATAAATCCCTTTCACTGATCGTACCCCCCCCCCCCCCCCCCCCCGGAGAAAAGCCGACAGCGTCTCTTCAGACGCTGCGGCTTTTCTGAGCTCTGGTCTCCTTTCTTGTGCCTGGGAGCGAGATCGAACGCTCCCAGGACTTTTTTTTACTTTGGCCATCTTGTGGCCAAATAGCAAATTACACCAAAAACACACTTTGTGTTAAATAAATACATTTTAATACATTAAAAAAAACCTGTTTACCTCCCACACCAAAAAATACCCACATACAAGTTTAAATAAAAAAAAAATTACAATAATAATAATAAAAAAAACAAAAACATAAATAGTTACCTAAGGGTCTGAACTTTTTAAATATGCATGTCAAAGGAGTATATCAATAGGATTTATTAAATTATGGGCTTCTAAATAGTGATGGACGCAAATTGAAAAAATGCACCTTTATTTCCAAATTGAATATCGGCGCCATACATTGTGATAGGGACATAATTTAAATGGTGTAATAAGCGGGACAAATTGGTAAATAAAGTACATAGGTTTTAATTATGGTAGCATGTACTAATTTCAAACTATAATGGCCAAAAGCTGAGGAATAATGATTTTTTTCCATTTCTTTCTTAATATTCCTGTTAAAATGGATTTACAATAAATTAATTCTCAGCAAAATGTATCACCCACAGAAAGCCTAATTGGTGGCGAAAAAAATAAGCTATAGATCAATTCATTGTGCCGAGTAGTGATAAAGTTATTAGCAAATGAATGGGAGGTGAAAGTTGCTCAGATGCAAAAAAAATTCAACCCTGTGGGCTTAAGTGGTTAAGAGTTAAATTTTGCCCATCTGTACTGAAAACATGGTTGATAACAATCATGTTTATTCTGTAAGGAACTTGGTTTATACGTACTGTACTTCAAGAACGGTAAGTCCGCCAGGTACACTCGGAGGAAACGTGTATACTAATGTCAGCCTAAAAAATAAAAAAAAATTGCATTATTATAATAAGATTATATTACACATTATCAAATACATTTGACATTTTGTTGAGGAGGACAGATGTAAGATTACTGCAAGCCATGAAGGAAATAGATGCCTCCTCACAGCAGCTATGTGTACACATAGAGATGAGCGTAATGACCTAATTACGATTTCGCGAAATTTCGCGTAATTAGTGTAATTACGATTATGGCCGTAAGTACATAATCGTAATGAAGAAGGATTTCGCGAAATTTCGCGTAAGCGTAATTTTCGCATTACAATGGTTATTTGTTCATGCCGTAATTTCGCATTAAACGCTACCGTAATTTCGCGTTAAACCGTAACGCTCCGTATAATATAAAAAAGCCGCCGACTTTAAGGGTTAATAGCAAAGCCCCCTTAAATGCTAAGAGCCTCAAATTTGGAGAATATATTAAGGAGATCAGGAGGAATAAGAGGAAAATTTTTTTTTTCAAAAAGACCTTATAGTTTTTGAGAAAATCGATGTTAAAGTTTCAAAGTAAAAATGTATACATTTAAAAACCCGCCAACTTTAACGGTTAATAGCAAAGCCTGCTTAAAGTTTAGGAACACCAAATTCCCAGGGTATATTAAGGGGATCAGTGGGAATAAGAGGAAAACATTTTTTTTCAAAAAGACCTTATAGTTTTTGAGAAAATCGATTTTTTTTTTAACACATTTTATTGAAAGATATATGTTTACAAGGTATATCATTATCAACATGCCATTACATAACATCTATGGGTCAATGGGTTTTCAAACCTCCCGAAACGGGACCCGTTATTACATTTCACTACAGTTCAGCAATGTTAGATACAATATCGTTATATCTCTTCCTTTTAATTTTCCTCCTTTTTTTTTTTCCCCATCCCAACTAACCCCCTTCCTTAACCCCTCCTCCCCCCCTCTGTTGTCCGCTGTTCCAACCCCACACGTCTCCTGTCAATCATTATGGAAAAAGAGACGCTTCTCCTAACTTTGGGCCCTGCACATCCTTAGCTCCCTGCCTAGGATAGCTTTAGTTTGCCCAACTTTCCCAATAAGTCCATTGTGGCATACCATTCTGTATATTTAAAAGGTGTAACTATGTCTTGTATCTCTTCCTTGGAGTAAGTATGTTCAATGAATTTAGCCCAGTTTTTGAAGAACGTTTTTGTTGTTTTTTCCTTATGTGTCATTGCATCCAGTCTGTCCATATTGCACAGTTGTATTAGCTCCTGTTCTATGTCCCACACAGTTGGAATGCTGGGGTAAATCCACTTGTTGTAGATTACTTTTTTGCTTGCTGCAAGAATTAAATGTCCCAATAGAGATGCCTTCTGCTTTACAGTCAATTGTGTTACTTCTGTTGCGTGTTGTTGGACTTCACTTTCATAGTGAAAAAGACAGAGTTGTGGTGTGGTTGTTATATCTCTGTTGCAGATTTGCTTAATATATTTTTGGACCTGACTCCAGTACAATCTAATGGGTTTACATTCCCACATGCAGTGGAAAAGAGAAGCTTGCGGTGTTTGACATTTTGGGCAACATGGTGAGTAATTAGGTGGAGGAGTTTTGTACCGAATGTTAAAGGCATATTTTGCCCTATGGATTAATCTGAAGTGAGAGTCTCTCCAATTTTCATTGCTTATTATCTGTCGATAAAGGTTATTTCCTTCAATAATTTGTGCTAGCAAATCTGGATCCAGAATATCTTTCTGCCAGGCTTTTAGATTGTTTGTCGCACATTGTTCTTGCTGTTGTTTTAGCAGATTTGCTTGTATCATTGACAGGGGGAGTCTGTTTGGTCCTGGGGCCAAAAAGGTATCAAAGCTATTTGGCTTCTGTTCTTTTGTCAAGTTTTTCACCAGGGCTGTCGCATGTGATTTCACTTGTGCGTAGTATAAGAAGTGGTGTTTAGGTAAATTAAACTCTGACCTTAATTCCCCAAAGGTTTTCCATTTTCCCTCAGATAAGTTAAAGAGATGTCCCATTTGTCTGATACCTCTGTCTGCCCATATTCCGAACCCCTCATGGGACATGCTAGCTTGAAAGCCCGGATGCCCCCACAGGGGTGCGTATTTAGAGATCTGGTAGGGCAACCTAAAGCGTTTCCTTATTTCTTTCCATACTATCCATGTGTCCCTTAATACTATACTATGCTTGACCTTCTGCGGTAGTTTGGGATAGGGGGTATGTAGTATTGCTGATAACGCCCATGGTTCTGCAAATGCTTCCTCCAGTTCGGTGTTTGAAAAGGAGCTACTTCCACATATCCAGTCTCTAGCATGTCTGAATAAGCAGGCTAGATTATAATTTCTAGTATTGGGTAGACCTACCCCCGCCCAATTTTTTGGCATCATTAATTTGCAAAGGGCTATCCTATGTTTTTTTCCTGCCCATAGGAATCTAGAAATAGCAGCTTCTATTTTTTTTACATCTAAGTGTTTAAGGAGTATTGGTATGGTCTGTAAAGGGTATAACAGTTTGCCAAAACTTATAGATTTCACAAGGGCTGTCCTTCCCATTAAATTTATGGGTAGTTGTTCCCAATTTTTAAGCTGTTGGACAATTTTATGGATCAGTGGGGGGTAGTTCAAGTCGTACACCGAGCTGGGGGACCTAGATATTTGGATTCCCAAGTACCGTACTTTGTTTGATATTTTGATTCCTATGTTTTTCAAAGGGCTTTGCTGCCTGTGGTTCGTGATTAAGTAGAAGTAATTCACTTTTAGATCTATTAACTTTAAATCCACTTATTTCCCCTACCTCCTCTATTATCTGGAATACCTCGGGTAATTGGGTCTGCGGTTTGGACATAAAGAGTAGTATATCGTCTGCAAACATTGTTTGTGTAACTGTGAATGACCCAATTGTGATACCTTGTATTTTGGATTCTAAGATTTTGGCCATGGGTTCCAGAGCTATGTTAAATAAAAGGGGGGATAGAGGGCAGCCCTGTCTAGTTCCTTTTTGGAGCCTTATTCTTGAGGACAGGAAACCTGGGGTATATAATTGTGCTGTAGGGGCTGATTGGAGAGCTTTTATTAATAACATAAAGGATCCTGAGAATCCCATCTGTTCCAGTACCGCTCCTAACCATTTCCAATTTACATTGTCAAATGCCTTTTCAGCATTTAGAAATAGTACGGCAAAGTCTTTAGAAGTTTTTGGATATAGTTTAGCATAGTCCAATACCATTAGTACTTTTCTTATATTTGCCACTGCTGAACGACATTTGACAAATCCTGATTGGTGTTTTCCTACTAGTTTGGGAAGTACATTCGCTAGTCTTTCTGCCATAATTTTTGTTAAAAGTTTCAGGTCTTGGTTTATTAGGGAGATAGGGCGGTATGATTCGGGTAATAGTGGGTCTTTACCTTGTTTTGGTAGGACTTTTATGTATGCAGTATTGGTGGTATGTGGCATCTTGCCCGTCTGTAGGATTATGTTGAAGACTTTTTGTATATGAGGTGCTATTTCTGTCTGTAGAATTTTGTAGTATTCTGTACCGAATCCATCAGGGCCAGGCGATTTATTGTTGTGCAATTTTTTTATTGTGGTTTGTATTTCTTCTAACGTTACTTGGCTATTAAGGTGTTCTGTTTCTTCTTGTGTCAATTTTGGGAGTTTTACTTTTTGAAGTATGGCTGAAATGTTGCTATGGTCTAGGCTATTAGTTGATTCTGAGTATAGATCTGAATAGAAGTCATGAAATATTTTGTTTATAATTTTGGGGTCATTTTGTAAGTTACCTTTCTTATCTTTTAAAGTTTGTATATTAGAGTTGTCTCTGGAACCCATGGCCAACCTGGTCAATAGTTTCCCCATTTTATTTCCGTATTTATGGAATTGTAAGGACATATAAGATGCCCATATTCTATCTTTCGTCTTGTACCACCTGTCAACGTCTGCTTTAGATTTTACCCAGTTTTGTCTATTTTCCTCTGTGGGATTAGCCTGGTGTTGTTTTCCTGTTTGCCTAGATTTTTCCACCGCTTTTAAGTATTCTGCCTGTGCCTGTTTTTTTTTGTGTGTCACAAATGCTATAATTTTTCCCCTCATTACCGGCTTGGACGCCTCCCATATTAGGAAGGGTGAGTCTACATGAGCTTTGTTGTCTTGTATATATTCCTCCCACCATTGCTTTAAAAGTGCTCTAAACTCTTCGTCCTCATACAACTGTGTTGGAAATCGCCATAATATATCTGATCCCCTTTGGATTACCTCTGCCACGTCAATGGTAATTGGTGCATGGTCTGAGATCAGCAGGTCCTGTATGTCAGCAGCCGTGATTCTGGATAACAAGAATTCAGTGGTTAGAATATAATCTAGCCTAGACCACATGTCGTGGGGTTGGGAATAGAACGTATATTGACGGTCATATGGGTGCAACATTCTCCATGCATCAATTAATTTTAGGTTTTCCTGAAAGGTGGCAAATTGTTTTGCTTTTTTCCTGTAACTCCTGTTTATAGTGGTTTTAACTGTCCTATCTTCTACTAGGTCTAATACTGCGTTATAATCTCCTCCTATGATTTTGTGTGTGGCATTTGAACAGATTATTTTGTTACTAAGATGCTGCAAGAAAGTCAAATTATCTTCTGTTGGTGCATACATATTAAATATATCTATTACATCTGCATTTTGTTGTACCCCTATTCTGACAAGTCGCCCATCAACACCACACTCCGAGTCTATAACTCTGTGTAATATTCTTTTGTGTACCAGTGTTATTGTGCCTGCTTTTCTTTCCACCGTCTCAGAACAATAGACCTCACCTACCCACCATTTTTTCAGAAGTTTAGCGCTTACTGCGGACATATGTGTCTCTTGAAGTAGAGCCACGTCTGCTTTTAATTTTTTGAGGTGTCTGAGTACTTGTGATCTCTTTTCTTTTGCCCGTAGGCCTTTCACATTCCATGAGACTACTCTGAATGTCATGTTCGATGGGCGACTAGTTTACATGGTATTGAGTTTATAATTTCCTTCTGGTTATGCTTAAAGGACTTACGAGGCCAAAATGTCTAAAAAAAGCAAAGTACCTGTAAGCTGTTTAAATGCACGGAGGACGCCGTCCGCGCCCTCCGTGCAGTTCCGCCGGTCCCCTTCCTGAGATCGCCCCCCGCGCCGACCCCGACCCCCCAGGCCGGGTCGGGCTCTCGTGACGCTCTCAATATGGCCGCTTCCATTGGCCGCGGCTGCGCAGTCCGCCTGGCCGCGAGTGCGGCTGCGCAGCTCTACGGCCAACCCCCCGAACCACGCACTGTAGCGTGGATCGGAGGGGTTGGCCGTAGAGCTGCGCAGCTGCACTCGCGGCCAGGCAGACTGCGCAGCCGCGGCCAATGGAAGCGGCCATATTGAGAGCGGCACGAGAGCCCGACCCGGCCTGGGGGGTCGGGGTCGGCGCGGGGGGCGATCTCAGGAAGGGGACCCGGCGGAACTGCACGGAGGGCGCGGACGGCGTCCTCCGTGCATTTAAACAGCTTACAGGTACTTTGCTTTTTTTTAGACATTTTGGCCTCGTAAGTCCTTTAACGTTGGAACAGCAGACAACAGCTCCCACCCTTTCCCCCCCAACAGGTATCCCCCAAAATCCCCAACCTTGCTGAATAAATTTTTTTTGCAGATATAAAACATAAAATACGAACAGTAGTGCAAGGTAAAAACATACATCTCTCCAGTTTGACTTCACTTCTTCCCTGGTGAAGGTCATAATTCTCCTCTAGCTCCCTTTAAACAATGCTCAGACTTGCAATATACCTAACTATTGAAACTCTTGTCTTGTCTCTTATTATTATTTATTCTGTGCAGCACCCACAATACGCTTTATCCCTTTGTTGCTCAGCCATTTTCTTCAACTCCCCCTGTACTATTTCTCGGGCTATTTGGTGGTGAGCCTGTTTGTTTTTCTAGAAAGGTTTCTGCTTCTCCATGAGTTTTGAATATATGCTGCTGTCCTTTGTTGTCTGTTATTCTGAGAACTGCAGGGAACATCAAGGCAAACTTCAGCTTTTTAGTAATGCATTGCGTGCATGCATTGTTGAATTTTTGGCGTTGCTTTGAAATTTCCAGCGAATAGTCATTGAAAAGTCTTAGCGTGACACCTTGGTAGGTCAGCGGGTCTTTAAGCTGCCTGTAAAGTCTCATAATGCAATCTTTCTCTGAGTAGTCCAGATATTTAATCATTATCATTCTGGGTAACTTGTTTTTTTTGTCATCCTTAGGAGGGCCCACTCTATGTGCTCTTTCTACTTTGTATGGCGTATCTATTCCCAAAAGCTGAGGGAGTTCAACCATGCTGAAGTGCATCAGGGTGGATGATGCATGTGACTCAGGTAGTCCCACTACTCTTATATTGCTCCTTCGTGAGCGATTTTCTAAATCTTGCAGTTTATCATGCATTTCTGCATTTTCCTTTTCCAGCTTGCGGATCTTAGTGTTGTGTGTTTGGCAATCATCCTCTATATTAGAGATTCTCTGCTCTGCCTGTTTTAGTTGACTCGCTTGCATCTGCAGCTCTCTATGAACTTTCTTGAGTGACTGCGTCATGGCAGAGTGTATCATGTTTTGCAGCTCAGGGGTCAACTTGGTTACTACTGTCGTGGCTAGTTTGTCTAGCTCTGCATTGCCTAGTTCCCCTTCGTACTCACTGCGGGTTTCCTCTGCTTCGCTGTCCCAATCGCGGACGCTTTGTGTCTCACTATCCCCTCCGTCTGGCTTGTTTCCCTGAGCGCGAGTGTCTCTGCGGCCTGGCTTGCCGGCGGCCATTTTGGCTTCCGAGATGCCCACGTTCTTTCTCCGCCCGGAGCAGGTAAGGTATTTGTCCATCCGACGGGCGAGTCTCCGGCTGGCGTCCTGGATCTCTCCTCTGCCGTTCTGAGTTCCTGCGGGTGCTTTATCTGGCATGGAACGTTTCGGGGCTGAGTTTGTCTAGCGGAGCTCCGCTCTCTCCGTCTTCACATCCAGGCGCCGGAACCGGAAGTGAGAAAATCGATTTTTAAGTTTCAAGGGCAAAAATGTCTTTTAAATGCGGAAAATGTCAGTTTTTTTTGCACAGGTAACAATAGTGTATTATTTTCATAGATTCCCCCAAGTGGGAAGAGTTTTACTTACTTCGTTCTGAGTGTGGGAAATATAAAAAAAAACGACGTGGGGTCCCCCCTCCCAGACCTCTTTAACCCCTTGTCCCCCCTGCAGGCTGGGATAGCCAGAATGCGGAGCACCAGCCGCGTGGGGCTCCGCACCCTGACTATACCAGCCCGCATGGTCCATGGATTGGGGGGTCTCGGAAGGGGAGGGACAGCCAAGCTTTCCCCTCCCCCTCAGAGCCCTTGTCCAATCCAAGGACAAGGGGGTCTTCTCCACCTCCGATGGGCGGTGGAGGTGGAGGCCGCGATTTCCTGGGTGGGGGGTTCATGGTGGAATCTGGGAGTCCCCTTTTAAAAAGGGGTTCCCCAGATGCCCACCCCCCCTCCCAGGAGAAATGAGTATAGAGGTACTTGTACCCCTTACCCATTTCCTTTAAGAGTTAAAAGTAAATAAACACATAGAAAAAGTATTTTAATTGAACAAAAAACATAACCACGAAAAAAAGTCCTTTAATATTCTTAATTAACCATTAATACTTACCTGTCCCTTTAAATAAATGATCCCACGCAATATCCTCGGAAATGTTCTATCAGTTACAATGTAACAAAGTTATTACAATGTAACAACTTTGTTACATTGTAACTACGCCGCACCCGACGTCACTCACCGCCGCCGCCGCCGCGTCTGTGCTGCAGGACCCGACAGAGCTCTGAGCTATAGCTCAGAGCTCTCGAAAGCATCTTTGTATTTGGGCTCCAAGGAGCCCCATTGGTCCTTAGCAGACCAATGGGGTTCCTTCTGATTTGAAGGAACCCCATTGGTCTGCTAAGGACCAATGGGGCTTCTTGGAGCCCAAATACAAAGATGCTTTCGAGAGCTCTGAGCTATAGCTCAGAGCTCTGTCGGGTCCTGCAGCACAGACGCGGCGGCGGCGGCGGTGGTGAGTGACGTCGGGTGCGGCGTAGTTACAATGTAACAAAGTTGTTACATTGTAATAACTTTGTTACATTGTAACTGATAGAACATTTCCGAGGATAATGCGTGGGATCATTTATTTAAAGGGACAGGTAAGTATTAATGGTTAATTAAGAATATTAAAGGACTTTTTTCGTGGTTATGTTTTTTGTTCAATTAAAATACTTTTTCTATGTGTTTGTGTGTTTATTTACTTTTAACTCTTAAAGGAAATGGGTAAGGGGTACAAGTACCTCTATACTCATTTCTCCTGGGAGGGGGGGTGGGCATCTGGGGGACCCCTTTTTAAAGGGGACTCCCAGATTCCACCATGAACCCCCCACCCAGGAAATCGCGGCCTCCACCTCCACCGCCCATCGGAGGTGGAGAAGAGCCCCTTGTCCTTGGATTGGACAAGGGCTCTGAGGGGGAGGGGAAAGCTTGGCTGCCCCTCCCCTTCCGAGACCCCCCAATCCATGAACCATGCGGGCTGGTATAGTCAGGGTGCGGAGCCCCACGCGGCCGGTGCTCCGCATTCTGGCTATCCCAGCCTGCATGGGGGACAAGGGGTTAAAGAGGTCTGGGAGGGGGGACCCCACGTCGTTTTTTTTTTATATTTCCCACACTCAGAACGAAGTAAGTAAAACTCTTCCCACTTGGGGGAATCTATGAAAATAATACACTATTGTTACCTGTGCAAAAAAAACTGACATTTTCCACATTTAAAAGACATTTTTGCCCTTGAAACTTAAAAATCGATTTTCTCAAAAACTATAAGGTCTTTTTGAAAAAAAAATGTTTTCTTCTTATTCCCACTGATCCCCTTAATATACCCTAGGAATTTGGTGTTCCTAAACTTTAAGCAGGCTTTGCTATTAACCGTTAAAGTCGGCGGGTTTTTAAATGTATACATTTTTACTTTGAAACTTTAACATCGATTTTCTCAAAAACTATAAGGTCTTTTTGAAAAAAAAATAATTTTTCCTCTTATTCCTCCTGATCTCCTTAATATATTCTCCAAATTTGAGGCTCTTAGCATTTAAGGGGGCTTTGCTATTAACCCTTAAAGTCGGCGGCTTTTTTATATTATACGGAGCGTTACGGTTTAACGCGAAATTACGGTAGCGTTTAATGCGAAATTACGGCATGAACGAAACGCGAAATTTCGCGTTGAAAATTACGCTTACGGTATTTTCAATTACGATTTTAATGGCAATTTCGCTACGCTAATTTCGCATCGTAATCGCAAATTTCGCATGCGTACTTATAGTAATGCGAAATTACGAAAATTTCAGCTCAACTCTATGTACACATGCGTAACTGCCCATGGCATGGGCTGCTTTCCTTGCGTTGAAAGACATCCATAGCTATAATTACTAGTCATTCTCGGTCATGTTGATCCAGGGATGTAAACTGATTGCCATCTGGAGTCGGGAAGGATTTTTTTCCCTTTTGGTGCTAATTGGACCATGCCTTGTAAGGGTTTTTTGCCTTCCTCTGGAACAACAGGGATATGTGAGGGGCACAGAGCTGGGACAAGGTCCTTCGGCACCCAAGGCTGAGACACCAAATTGCGCCCCTCCATCCCTGCCGCCCCAGCCGGCACACACTGATTGCTACTAGACTAAGAGGCGCCCCAGGGCCCCCAACCTCCCTAATACCTTAATCTCTAGTTATCTGACTTGCAGTCACTGCCATGTATCCCCTTTTCCTATTTCTTTCTGCTTCAAACACAATTGGGAATGACACCTGAATGAATTGTGCGCCCCCTCCTACACTGCGCCCTGAGGCTGGAGCCTCTCTAGCCTCTGCCTCGGCCCGGCCCTGGGGGCATCCATGTAAAAATAGGGTCAGGAAAAAAGGGTGCGTGATATAGCCGAAATTATACGTTTCTATTTAAAACAACATTTTTCTAAATGTGCAAAATGTTGAACAATCGGAAATGAAACGGCAAAATACTGTGTATAATAACAAACGATATCGGAAATGAAACGGCAAAATACTGTCTATAACAAAAAATGATATTTACACTTGTTTTAACTATAGTAATACAATTGTACATATTACAGGTATTTTACTGCAACTATACCTAACTGCACTATCACACAGATCTCTCCCTATCCCTAACCCCTAGACACCCCTTTGTGGCAATATGCATAATGTAATAAATATATTTTACAAATATTTTACTGTAACTATACCTAACCCTATTCTTACACAGAACCCTCCCTGTACCTATCCCTAACCCCTAGACCCCCCTGGTGGTGCCTAACCCTAAAACCCCCCAATTGGTGCCTAACCCTAAACCCCCCCCTGGTGGCGTCTAACCCTAACCACCCCCAGAGGTGCCTAACCCTAACCACCTCTGGGGGTGCCTAAACCTAACCACCCCCTGGTGCCTAAGCCTAACCACCCCCCTGGTGGTGCCTAAACCTAACCACCCCCCTGGTGGTGCCTAACCCTAACCACCCCCCTGGTGGTGCCTAACCCTAACCACCCCCTGGTGGTGCCTAACCCTAACCACCCCCTGGTGGTGCCTAACCCTAACCACCCCCTGGTGATGCCTAACCCTAACCACCCCCTGGTGGTGCCTAACCCTAACCACCCCCACTGCACAAACACCCTTACACACATCTCTATATATAATTTGCAAGTGTCTCTGCATCTGTCCCTGTGTCAGTGCTTTTTTTCACTGTGCATGTGCAGGGACAGATGCAAAGACACTGCCGAGAGCTGGAGAAGGACGGGGCCAGAAGGGGCAGGTGTGTGTGGGCGCGCAACGTGCGTGCAGCGGGCGCGTGCGGCGGATTAGTGACAGACCTAAGGTCACTAGTAGAAACAATAATATATTTGATACCGTTAAATACTTCACTACAAATAACTTGAATAGAACAATTTATATATTTTTAATACAGTAAATAGCCTTACAATCACGTAAACATTTAAAATATTATGAATAGTAAAAATTATATATTTGTAATAGAATAAATAGCTCTTTACAATCATGTACGCATTAAAAATATTATAAATAGAAAAAGTTATATATTTATAATAGAAAAAATGGCCTTACAATCACGTACGCATTAAAAATCTTAAAATAATGGTAATATTAAAAGCGATATATTAGCAAGATAATAAATCTGAAAACTATAATTTACGCATTATAATTCTGAAAACAAGGTTAAAGGGAAGGTTCAGGGAGGGGATTAAAAAAATAAAAATAAATTTCCACTTACCTGGGGCTTCCTCCAGCCCGTGGCAGGCAGGAGGTGCCCTCGCCGCCGCTCCGCAGGCTCCCGGTGGTCTCCGGTGCCCGACCCGACCTGGCCAGGCCGGCTGCCAGGTCGGGCTCTTCTGCGCTCCATTTCCTGGCACTTCTGCGTCCCACGCCGGCGCGCTGACGTCATCGGACGTCCGCCGGGCTGTACTGCGCAGGCGCAGAACTACTGAACTACTGCGCCTGCGCAGGACAGCCCGGCGGACGTCCGATGACGTCAGCGCGCCGGCGTGGGACGCAGAAGTGCCAGGAAATGGAGCGCAGAAGAGCCCCACCTGGCAGCCGGCCTGGCCAGGTCGGGTCGGGCACCGGAGACCACCGGGAGCCTGCGGAGCGGTGGCGAGGGCACCTCCTGCCTGCCACGGGCTGGAGGAAGCCCCAGGTAAGTGGAAATTTATTTTTATTTTTTTAATCCCCTCCCTGAACCTTCCCTTTAATACCAAAAACGATATATTTGTCATACAGTAAGCTAGAAAACGATATTTAAGCATTATACTTATGAAAACGAAAATGTGCTTATATATTTGTAATACAATAAGCCTGAAAACAATATTTAAGCATTATATTTATGAAAACGAAAATGTACTTATTACACTCCTGAAAGCGAAATTTGAAAATGAAAAAATAAGTTAAAATGAAAGTAAAAACTAGTTTGTAAACAATATTTGTAATAAACCTTATTTTGTAAATGAAAATTTTTTTTAACACGATCCCTGCAACCGCTATTTCTTGGGCACCGAAATTTACTCTTGGGTGCCCAATAGCCGATATTTTTCATTGCAGTGAGTGGGTGCACCCTTTTTGTCCACCAGCCATATGCGCCCTTTTTCCCTGCTTCCTTGTGAGGGGGCAGGCTGGTGTTGTACTTTATTTTCTGGTTGAACTCGATGGACGTATGTCTTTTTTTAACCCAAATAAATATGTAACTTCATATATCTGCTCTGGTATTACTTACGTTGTATTGGAATCAGAACAGGAAGAAAAGCTGGTGTTTGCCAAACGTGCATCAAAAGTCTGATTTGTGAGATCATAAGTTGTACCATTCACAGTGACGTTAAACGATGTTGCATATAACAGGATACAAGTATCTGTTCCATTGGTCACATTTAATGGTGGATATGGAGCTAACACTGTAGTGGAAAGGAGTTCTCGTCCATGGTTATGAACCAGGTCGAAACTCAGAGCAACCTATAATAAATACAAAGAGAATTCAAAATATTGAGGGTGATGTATCAACTAACCAAAGCCTTGCAAAACATTTTATAACGCAGATTTATTGTAACATTAAAGGATCAGTAATACATTCCCTCTTGTGCTACTTAAAATAGTACTGTGTCAGTAGAAAAACATAACGATGTATTTCAAGCGGGTCTTTTAAAGAGACTGTAACAAAAAAAGTGCCCCGGGGGTATATACCTCAGGAGGGGGAAGCCTCTGGATCCTATCGAGGCTTCCCCTGTCCTCCTCCATCCCACAGTGGTCTCGCTGGGCTCCTCCAAAGCCACACCCGACAGTTTGTCAAGCGATACTGGCGCAGGTGCAGTAGCGCTGGAGCCAGGGAGGTAAATATTTACATGGCTGCTGTTCGAAGGGGCCAAGCGAGACCACTGTGGGGCGGAGGAGGACAGGGAAGCCTCAATAGGATCCAGAGGCTTCCCTCTCCCGAGGTAAGTACCCCCCAGGGGCACTTTTTTCTGTTACGGGTTTTCTTTAAACACACAATGTCAGCAGTGTAAAAATCAACAGTAATACTGTAAGGGCAAAGCAGAATGCTTTGCACTATATTATCCTTACTTATTCATGATGTTTAGAACTAAAAAAAATATATAAGAATGGGTCATTTGTGTTTTTTGAGCAATTACATGAGGGCACGAGACTCTGGCACTCCCATCTGGAATTTTATGTGCCTATATGATAGTTGTCTATGCATGTAGAAGACATGCAAGAACTGTTTTTTTGTTTGTTTGTTTGTTTTTTCCTCAACAAAAGTGGACTTCCATCAATGGTATAACTACGGAACTATAGGCACCAGTTCACGTTTAACACTGGGCACCGCAAGCATTGTGTCCTCAACAAATGTGTACTATGAAGCACCAAAATCTGCCAAGAACAGTGTCAGAGAGGTGCAATCAGGGGAGTGGAATAGTTTGGTAATGATTTCCACAATTCACAGCACATATACAGGAGATCCTTACCAACCGAGCATCTGAAGCTGAAGGAGGGCTCCTGGTCGTTCCCCCCCCCCCCCCCCGACCAGTGGCCCTGGTGCAGTTGTAACCTCTGCATCTCCTGTTGCAACACTCCTGGCTTTGATTTGAATTCATAGTGTTCACTGCAGAGTTATTCAAGTTATTCAAAGGTACCAGTCTACCGTAGATGGCACTCCAAAAATGTAACATTGGTAATACTTCATATTACACACAATTGCTCTTATTAAATTCACTTTTTCTCCCATGCTTTCTACTAGGAGATATTTTCACACTTTATCAATAAAATGCTTTTTAAGCCACCAGCAAGCACGAAAAATACCTAGAATAATTTTGACAGTACTTTTTCATCTACTCTTTAGTACTTTTTTAATCAAGAGTGCTGAAATTTGTTAATGATATACATTTGTTTTCCTTTTTAATTTTACTGAAAGACCGTGGCTTATAGATGGAGCCATGATCATTCATTCATAGGCACATTGATTAGCTCAGGGAACACATGTTCTCGTTCACCAATCACAGACAAGTAAGTCTCGGTGGGTGGGTGGGAGCGCACACGTGCACAGCAGCGGTAGATGCAAGAGAGGCATTAAATATCCTGTTTACAGCTAAAAGGCTCAAACAGGACATTTTAAGGAGTTTACTTTGCAGGTAGTGGTTAAATATAGCTAAGATATGCAATATTAAAATTAAAGCATACCTGGATGGATGAAAGCCATGACTGGATAGCTAATTTAAAAGGATACAATGTGTTTAGGAGGGATAGAACAGGGAAAAAAGGTGGAGGGGTTTGTCTCTTTGTTAAGAATTCTCTTACAGCTGTCCTCAACGATGAGATGGAGGAAGATTGCGAAGATGTGGAGTCCGTTTGGGTAAATATTCATGGTGGAAATAAAAGTTGCCAATTGCTTATTGGGGTATGCTACAGGCCACCTCTTATTAATGAAGCTGCAGAACTGCGATTACTACAGCAGATTGAAAAAACTGCAGGTAAAAATGAGGTCATAATTATGGGCGACTTCAACTTTCCAGACATTGACTGGAGTATTGAGGCTACCCATTCTGGTAAAAGCAGCAGATTTCTGGCAGCACTACAGGACAATTACTTGACTCAAATGGTAACTTAACTAACTAGGGGGCATGCGTTACTGGATCTGATCATTTCTAATAGACCAGATAATGTATCAAATGTGCAGGTTCAAGAACATTTGGGAAATAGTGATCACAACATGATAACGTTTGATCTGGTGACTGATAGGCCACGGGGCAGCGGGACCACTAAAACTATGAATTTTAGAAAAGCAAAGTTCACTCAAATTAGGCAGGCACTAAGTTTGGTGAACTGGGATAATGTACTACAAGGGGAAGACACTGAAGGGAAATGGCAAGCTTTTAAACTTATACTCAATCAATACTGTAGTATGTATATCCCATATGGAAACAAAATGTCTAGGAATAAAAAAAGGCCTCTATGGATGAATAGAAAGGTTAAAGATAAAATGAAGAAGAAAAAGAATGCCTATAAGGTCTTAAAACAGGAGGGGACCGAGGCTGCACTAAGCAATTATAAGGAGTGCAATAAAAATTGTAAAAAAGAAATTAGGCAGGCAAAGATTGAAGCTGAAAAACAAATCGCTAAGGATATCAAATCTAACCCAAAAAAGTTTTACAAGTACATTAACTCTAAAAAAAGAACGGTTGACTGTATAGGACTCCTAAAGGATGAGGATGGGAACTCAATGGTGGATGACCATGGTAAGGCAGAGTTATTAAATGCTTTCTTTGCTTCTGTCTTCACAAAAGAAACAGCACTGTTGCAAACTACAGAGGCAGAAGAGTCTCAATCTTCTAACTGTAATATTAAATACTTAACGCAGGAAGAAGTGAAGGCAAGACTAAATAAATTAAAAATAGACAAGGCACCTGGCCCGGATGGCATGCATCCTCGGGTCCCAAGGCAATTAAGTTCAGTTATAGATAAACCCCTTTATCTTATCTTTTGTGACTCTCTTGCAACTGGCAGAGTCCCAGTGGATTGGCGTACAGCCCACGTTTTCCCATTATTTAAGAAGGGCAAAAAATCTGATCCAGGAAATTATAGACCTGTAAGTTTAACATCAGTTGTATGCAAACTATTTGAGGGGTTACTAAGAGATACTATACATGACTTCATAGTAGAAAATAATCTTATTTCTCAGCATCAACATGGGTTTACTAAAGACAGGTCCTGTTTGACTAACATGCTCAGCTTTTATGAGGTAGTGAATGCTAATATGGATATTGGGAATGCTGTAGATGTGATATACTTGGACTTTGCAAAGGCCTTCGACACTGTTCCCCACAAAAGTCTGGTGCAAAAGTTGAGGATGCAAGGACTGGGGAAGAGTCTGTGTTCATGGATAGGGAACTGGCTAATGGACAGAAAACAAAGAGTTGTGGTCAATGGATCGTACTCAAAATGGGAGACTGTTAGCAGTGGGGTCCCACAGGGGTCTGTTCTGGGTCCAGTGCTCTTCAATTTATTTATTAATGACCTAGTAGATGCAGTAGTGAGCAATGTTGCTATTTTTGCAGATGATACAAAATTGTGCAGAATCATCAACTCTCAGGAAGATAGTGTCATATTGCAACAGGATCTGGATAGGATGGCTATATGGGCACATACATGGCAGATGAAATTCAATGTTGACAAATGTAAGGTCATGCATTTTGGACGTACTAATGGTCTAGCACCATACAAAATAAATGGGATACAGTTGGGGACATCAAACTTGGAGAAGGACTTAGGAGTACTCATTGACAACAAGTTAAATAATCATACTCAATGCCAAGCAGCTGCAGCTAAAGCTAACAAAATTTTGGGATGCATTAAAAGGGAAATAAAAACTCGAGATGCTAGCATAATATTGCCCCTGTTTAACTCTCTAGTAATGCCACATCTGGAATATGGAATTCAGTTCTGGGCACCACATTACAAAAAAGATATTGCAGTTTTAGAGCAGGTGCAGAGACGAGCAACAAAATTGATGCGTGGGATGGAAGGTCTCAGTTATCGAGAAAGGTTAGATAAACTGGGTTTATTTAGTCTAGAGAAAAGACGCCTTAGAGGGGATCTAATTAACATGTATAAATACATCAGAGGGCAATATAATACCTTGGCAGATGAGCTTTTTGTCCCTAGGCCTTCTCAAAGGACTAGAGGACATGATCTGCGCATGGAGGAAAAACGTTTTAACCATTTATTTAGGAAAGGGTTCTTTACAGTAAGAGTGATTAAGATGTGGAATGCATTGCCACAGGAAGTCGTTATGGCAAACTCTATACCTGCATTTAAAGGGGGCTTAGATGCTTTCCTTGCGTTGAAAGACATCCATGGCTACAATTACTAGGTAATGCCTAATGATGTTGATCCAGGGATTTTATCTGATTGCCATCTGGAGTCGGGAAGGAATTTTTCCCTTTAGGGGCTAATTGGACCATGCCTTGTAAGGGTTTTTTCGCCTTCCTCTGGATCAACAGGGATATGTGAGGGAGCAGGCTGGTGTTGTACTTTATACTGGTTGAACTCGATGGACGTATGTCTTTTTTCAACCAAAATAACTATGTAACTATGTAACTATGTAACTATGACCAGCATTGGTATGTTTGTACGAAGGGTACATATCCCTGTGCTCTTAGATACCTCCATTCCTCAACTCCCAACCCCTTTCCTGGTCTCCATAATAGCCCCCAGAAAAGTTTGACTTTCCACATAAGTCAAACTTAGAAACAGGAAGAGGCTGTCTTCTTCGGTTAAGCTCTCCCAATCCCACCCTTTGCCCACCTCTTACACACCTGTTGCCAACATTTGATTGGCCCAATTCCAAGCTGCACACAATTTGCATTAAATCTGTCTGTGGGACAGAATTATTCGCATCTCATTGACTATTAGGCACCAGTATGACTTCAAAAGATATCAAAACTTGAGTTTAATTTACATATGGATAGGTAGCAATAGAATACCAAGAAAAAATCATAAGGAATTTATCATATTTATTTAACAAGCAACAAACCAGTTGCAAATGTTTAGATCTTTACTGTTGGTTTTGTGCAATCAAAGTACGGAAATAGGGTATATACTGTATATTTAAGGCAAGTGGAGATTGAAATGGAACTGGAGGCTGATATCTTCATTGTCTCATAAACAATGTCAGTTGCTTGACTTTTGTGCTTTCTGATGATCTGCCTCTGATATGTTATTTACGCAGAGTGAGCATGCAGATCAGATGTTTTGTCTATGGTCTTATTCCACTGGTTGCATGCTTGTTGCAGGTATGTATGTGACTCAAAAAAATGAAAGCCAAAAGCATGGCAGCCAGGCAACTGGAATTGTTTATAGGGGAATGCAGATGGCAGCCTCCGTAATCCTCTCACTTCAGGTAAGTATCAGAAGTATGGTTTATTTTTAGTATCCAAGAGATATTACTCTGAAAAAGAATCGGAACCAGAATTTATTTCACCAAGTACAACGTGAGACAATCCCTTGTAAAAATGCAAGGTTTGTATAAGTGCTGGAACGAGGAAGCGATTGACAAAATATTAACTAACAATACTGGAAAGAGGAAATGTGTTTTGTGATATGATCAATGATTATCTAATCAATAAATCTAAACTGATAACAGTGATAGTTTATGAAACTAATCTAAAAACATGTTTTGGTTATTTACAGACCCAGTCTCATGCACTCATCATATGGTTCCCATATCCTCGAGGAGTGAATACGGCCCTGCTTAAGAACCCTTAAGTTATGCAAAGGTATTTAACATTTTCACAATTGTCTGGTGAACTTCACCATTGAACTTGGTCGGGGTGAAATGGTGGAAAAAAATAGATTTTGTATTATGTTAAACTTAGAATCTCTGCATATATCCCAGCCTGTGTTCTTCATGCTCTTTAGCTGTAATCTGGTCGTGATGACAAGGCACAATGTTGAGGTTAGAAAACACCTTTGTACTACAAACTGTAGACATGTATTATGTTATGTAGATGAATCATATAATTTAACAAACTCTCAACTCTAATGTTTGTTATAAGCTAGCAGCAATCTTTCTAAAGTATAGTTCTTATCAAAATCAATTCAAATCAAATCAAATCATGATCACTGTGCTGCAGAGTGACATTTATGAACCAATCTGTTCAAAGATACTCAGAATATATATTGCTGTGTACTGACAGACGAACCGTAGCTTTTTTAGAAATATTGACACCAACTGTCCACATTCAGAAAATTGCTTGCTCTGTCTACTTGCCTCTTCCATCTGCTAAGAGATCACTTAATATAGCTGGATTCTTCATTGACATGAGATGACATTTGTCTTATCCAACTGGACTGTGCATTGGCAGGAGACTATAAACGCCTTTCCCAGCTGAATTGGGCCTGTCACATTATCAGGTTGGAATAAATGTACAATAGATATGACAGTTGGCTTATCCAAATAGATTTGGAAGAACCTGGCTCATCACGTACAGTAGATGCTTGGGCTGGCCTTTCTGAGAGGCCTTTTTAGCGATCTACTAGACGCTATTGGACAGGTGAAAAAAAATCCAATGTATCAGTGGTGTAGCTACAAACCTGGGGCCCCGATGTGGAATTTGGATCCTGGCCCCCCACCCTTCATTAAATAGCCAGGAATAGGTGCTTCCAGTATAGATAGCCAGGAATAGGTGCCCCAGTATAGGTAGCCAGGAATAGGAGCCTCAGTATAGATAGCGAGGAGTAGGTGCCTCAGTATAGATAGAGAGGAGTAGGTGCCTCAGTATAGATAGCCAGGGATAGGTACCTCAGTACAGATAGCAAGGAGTAGGTGCCTCAGTACAGATAGCTAGGGATAGGTGCCTCAGTACAGATAGCCAGGGATAGATGGCAGGGATAGGTGTCTCAGTATAAATAGCCAGGGATAGGTGTCTCAGTATAAATAGCCAGGGATAGGTGCCTCAGTATAGATAGCAAGGGATAGGTGCCTCGGGATAGATAGCCAGGGATAGGTGCCTCGGTATAGATAGCCAGGGATAGGTGCCTCGGTATAGATAGCCAGGATTAGATGCCTCAGTGTAGATAGTCAGGAATGGGTGACTCAGTATAGATAGCCAGGAATGGGTGCCTCGGTATAAATAGCCAGGAAAAGGTGCCTCAGTATAGATAGTCAGGAATAGGTGCCTCAGTATAGATAACCAGGAATAGGTACCTCAGTATAGATAGCGAGGAGTAGGTGCCTCGGTATAGATAGCCAGGAGGAGGTGCCTTAGGATAGCCAGAGATAGGTGCCTCAGTACAGATAGCCAGGGATAGGTGCCTCAGTACAGATAGCCAGGGATAGGTGCCTCAGTACAGATAGCCAGGGATAGGTGACAGGGATAGATGCCTCGGTGCATTTTCTCATTGCATTTTCTTTCCTTTGGAGGCAAGTGGTGAATGGCTTGTTTTAGGAGGTGAGAGCCCTGGAGCAGGCTGTTTGCGCCTGTCCTCCCCTTATGTGTCGCGCCCAGGTCATGCGCATGTAGCAGAACGCAATGGACGTTAAGGTAAGTGCCTGTTTTTAATCTTGGGAGGTGTGTGCGGGCGGCTCTTCCCGGCGCTGGCCACGCTGGGGAGATCGCCTGCACCCCCCAGCCTCCCCCTCTGGGGTGCCGCTGTGTGGGTTCCAGGCGGTGAGAGAGCCTGGGACCCCCACGGCCCCCCGGTTGTATGCGGGCAATGGGAAGCCTCCTCGTGGCACCCCTGGATAGTGCTAATGTAGCATGAACTAATTCCCGCAGGGCGATTGTTTTGCGGTTTTGGTTTTGATCCTGCATATTTAGGCATGCAAAAGCAAATGCATATTTGCATGAGCAATGTCTCGTGATTAGCTAATAGGCCAAATTTGCAAAGCCAGATTTGTCAGGTTCACTTGGTTGATGCACACATTTCCTCTCTGGTGTAATTAGCCTCAGTACAGATAGCCAGGGATAGGTGGCAGGGATAGGTGCCTCGGTATAGATAGCAAGGGATAGGTGCTTCTGTATAGATAGCCAATGGATAGGTGCCTCGGTATAGATAGCTAGGAATAGGTGGCTCAGTATAGCTAGCCAGGGATAGGTGCATCAGTATAGATAGTTAGGGATAGGTGCCTCGGTATAGATAGCCAGGATTAGATGCCTCAGTACAGATAGCCAGAGATAGGTGGCAGGGATAGGTGCCTCAGTATAGATATCCAGGGATAGGTGCCTTGGGATAGATAGCCAGGATTAGATGCCTCAGTACAGATAGCCAGTGATAGATGCCTCGGTATAGATAGCCAGGGATAGGTGCCTTGGTATAGATAGCCAGGGATAGATGCCTCGGTATAGATAGCCACCTGGCAGGGATAGTTGCCTCAGTATAGATAGCCAATGGATAGGTGCCTCGGTATAGATAGCTAGGAATAGGTGGCTCAGTATAGCTAGCCAGGGATAGGTGCATCAGTATAGATAGTTAGGGATAGGTGCCTCGGTATAGATAGCCAGGATTAGATGCCTCAGTACAGATAGCCAGAGATAGGTGGCAGGGATAGGTGCCTCAGTATAGATAGCCAGGGATAGGTGCCTTGGGATAGATAGCCAGGATTAGATGCCTCAATACAGATAGCCAGTGATAGATGCCTCGGTATAGATAGCCAGGGATAGGTGCCTTGGTATAGATAGCCATGGATAGATGCCTCGGTATAGATAGCCACCTGGCAGGGATAGTTGCCTCAGTATAGATAGCCAGGGATAGGTGCCTCGGTATAGCTAGCCAGGGATAAGTGCCTCAGTATAGATAGCCAGGGATAGGTGCCTCGGTACAGATAGCCAGGGATAGGTGCCTCGGTATAGATAGCCACCTGGCAGGGATAGTTACCTCAGTATAAATAGCCAGGGATAGGTGCCTCGGTATAGATAGCCAGGATTAGATGCCTCAGTACAGATAGCCAGAGATAGGTGGCAGGGATAGGTGCCTCAGTATAGATATCCAGGGATAGGTGCCTTGGGATAGATAGCCAGGATTAGATGCCTCAGTACAGATAGCCAGTGATAGATGCCTCGGTATAGATAGCCAGGGATAGGTGCCTTGGTATAGATAGCCAGGGATAGATGCCTCGGTATAGATAGCCACCTGGCAGGGATAGTTGCCTCAGTATAGATAGCCAATGGATAGGTGCCTCGGTATAGATAGCTAGGAATAGGTGGCTCAGTATAGCTAGCCAGGGATAGGTGCATCAGTATAGATAGTTAGGGATAGGTGCCTCGGTATAGATAGCCAGGATTAGATGCCTCAGTACAGATAGCCAGAGATAGGTGGCAGGGATAGGTGCCTCAGTATAGATAGCCAGGGATAGGTGCCTTGGGATAGATAGCCAGGATTAGATGCCTCAATACAGATAGCCAGTGATAGATGCCTCGGTATAGATAGCCAGGGATAGGTGCCTTGGTATAGATAGCCATGGATAGATGCCTCGGTATAGATAGCCACCTGGCAGGGATAGTTGCCTCAGTATAGATAGCCAGGGATAGGTGCCTCGGTATAGCTAGCCAGGGATAAGTGCCTCAGTATAGATAGCCAGGGATAGGTGCCTCGGTACAGATAGCCAGGGATAGGTGCCTCGGTATAGATAGCCACCTGGCAGGGATAGTTACCTCAGTATAGATAGCCAGGGATAGGTGCCTCGGTATAGATAGCCAGGGATCGGTGCCTTGGTATAGATAGCCAGGGATAGGTGCCTTGGTATAGATAGCCAGGGATAGGCGTCTCGGTATAGATACTTAAGAATAGGTGCCTCGGTATAGATAGTCAGGATTAGATGCCTCAGTATAGATAGTCAGAAATGGGTGCCTCAGTATAGGTAGCCAGGCAGCGGGGGAATGCAGTGGCACGCACCAGAAGCGGTAGAGGGAACATCTGCGATCCTTGCGCTGCATCTACTTACTTCTTCCTGTTCTTGCGTTCCATCTCACAGTAAGAGCGCCCCTTAGGGGCAAGTGTTGACATGCAGTGGTATTACTTGGCGGCAGAGGAATGAGACATGTCGAGCAACTGACAGGTAGTAAGTAGAGTATTAGAGTGTTGGATTACCTTTCCATTGCCGATGGTAATGTTTTTGTATGAACATGTACATATGGAGTGCATGACCATAACTAAACAATCTGTCCGTGGTGGTGAAGAGGGGTTTCTGCCATATACTTCAAGTTTCAGCTTAATTCATTAGGATTAATAGCAACTGAACAAGACTCTTAAGGCGCATACACATGCCGTACTTTAGCAAATGACGGGTCCGTCAGATCCTCCCGCTGGGCAGATGTTCTGCCGACAGCAGCAAGTGTGTACAAGCTGTCGGCAGACTGATAAGACTGTTTGACAGACTCGCTCAGAACGTCCGCCCAGTGGGAGGGTCTGATGGACTCCTCATTTGCTAAAGTACGGCGTGTGTACGCGGCTTTAAAGAAAACCTTAAGTGACATGTGACATGATAAGGTATACACGTGTATGTGCAGTGTGTAGCACACAAATATATGCTGTGATGCTTTTCTTCTTTCATGCCTGGGAAACCGTTAATAATCTATGCAACTGGCAGTTTTTCTCCAGTTGGGAAGCAGTTTTACTGATAAGGAGTTACAGCCATACAATACTTTGCTCTAGGAAGCCCAGTTCTCTGCCAGGAGAGGATAGATTAAAAAAAAGTTCAAATATTTGAGCACTCTGAGACACAGAGACAGACTAGTACATTAAGCTGAGACAAAACAATAAATCTGCTTTTTTAAGTTTTTTTAAACCTAACATAAAACTCTGGGATATCTAAAAGTCAATTTTAGGAGTAAGAGGATAGATAAAATTGTTTATCTCTTCACTTTGTTTACACTTAAATTCATTGTAATTCCACATATCAGGCTGAAAGTGGAGGAAGAGGCTGCATTCCTTTTAAGTTAATGACCAGGTTAAAGAGAAATTAATCAGTTTAGTTAGAAAATAACCAGCATTAAGCAAAGCCATGGACTGCCCAGGGCCGGATTTTTACATTTTACTGCCCAAGGCCCATTGTCACCAGTCCCCTCTCCCTCACCCCATCTTGTGCTCCATCATCAAGTGTTCTCCCCCCATCCTGTGTTGTGTCATCCCCCCCCCCCCGTCCCTGTGTGCTCCACTGCTTGCCCCTGGAAGCAGGGTGGCCACGGCCCGGGTCTGTGACCACTGCAGTTTACATGTTTGGCAATTTAACTGCCTGAGTGTGCCAGGCCACTGCCTGCCTCTTGCTTCCTGGAGCCCTAAGCCATGGCCTTTGTCAAATCCGGCCATGAGTCTGCCAGTAAAGAATGAAATTGCAATTAATTAGTTTTACTAACCATCACATACAGGAATAAATATCCAAATGAAAGAGCAAGAAGAAGGGCACAGGCTTAAAATGCCACAATTGTATTTGTAAGTGTAGAAAATTGTGCAGAACTGATGGAAAGTACTTCCCACAGCCTTACAGCTGTATTGTGAGGTAGCCTCGCATCATCGGAGGCATGACTGGAGGGTACAAGGTGGATCAGGTCATCTCGGCGCCTGATCTGCCCCACGCATCGCCTGACTTGGGTGCAGCCATAGACTGCAACGTTAATTACGCCTAAAAGTCCCAGTGGATTGGCGTACAGCCCACGTTTTCCCATTATTTAAGAAGGGCAAAAAATCTGATCCAGGAAATTATAGACCTGTAAGTTTAACATCAGTTGTATGCAAACTATTTGAGGGGTTACTAAGAGATACTATACATGACTTCATAGTAGAAAATAATCTTATTTCTCAGCATCAACATGGGTTTACTAAAGACAGGTCCTGTTTGACTAACATGCTCAGCTTTTATGAGGTAGTGAATGCTAATATGGATATTGGGAATGCTGTAGATGTGATATACTTGGACTTTGCAAAGGCCTTCGACACTGTTCCCCACAAAAGTCTGGTGCAAAAGTTGAGGATGCAAGGACTGGGGAAGAGTCTGTGTTCATGGATAGGGAACTGGCTAATGGACAGAAAACAAAGAGTTGTGGTCAATGGATCGTACTCACAATAGGAGACTGTTAGCAGTGGGGTCCCACAGGGGTCTGTTCTGGGTCCAGTGCTCTTCAATGTATTTATTAATGACCTAGTAGATGCAGTAGTGAGCAATGTTGCTATTTTTGCAGATGATACAAAATTGTGCAGAATCATCAACTCTCAGGAAGATAGTGTCATATTGCAACAGGATCTGGATAGGATGGCTATATGGGCACATACATGGCAGATGAAATTCAATGTTGACAAATGTAAGGTCATGCATTTTGGACGTACTAATGGTCTAGCACCATACAACATAAATGGGATACAGTTGGGGACATCAAACTTGGAGAAGGACTTAGGAGTACTCATTGACAACAAGTTAAATAATCGTACTCAATGCCAAGCAGCTGCAGCTAAAGCTAACAAAATTTTGGGATGCATTAAAAGGGAAATAAAAACTCGAGATGCTAGCATAATATTGCCCCTGTTTAACTCTCTAGTAAGGCCACATCTGGAATATGGAATTCAGTTCTGGGCACCACATTACAAAAAAGATATTGCAGTTTTAGAGCAGGTGCAGAAACGAGCAACAAAATTGATGCGTGGGATGGAAGGTCTCAGTTATCGAGAAAGGTTAAATAAACTGGGTTTATTTAGTCTAGAGAAAAGACGCCTTAGAGGGGATCTAATTAACATGTATAAATACATCAGAGGGCAATATAATACCTTGGCAGATGAGCTTTTTGTCCCTAGGCCTTCTCAAAGGACTAGAGGACATGATCTGCGCATGGAGGAAAAACGTTTTAACCATTTATTTAGGAAAGGGTTCTTTACAGTAAGAGTGATTAAGATGTGGAATGCATTGCCACAGGAAGTCGTTATGGCAAACTCTATACCTGCATTTAAAGGGGGCTTAGATGCTTTCCTTGCGTTGAAAGACATCCATGGCTACAATTACTAGGTAATGCCTAATGATGTTGATCCAGGGAGGCATGACTGGAGGGTACAAGGTGGATCAGGTCATCTCGGCGCCTGATCTGCCCCACGCATCGCCTGACTTGGGTGCAGCCATAGACTGCAACGTTAATTACGCCTAAAACGGTGCATCTGGGCTTTTACAGTAATTATTTTATCCTAAACACATTTTAATTGGAATAATAAGAAAAAAATGGGAAAAAAAATTATTTCTCAGTTTTCGTCCATTATAGTGTGTAAATAAAACGTTCTACTGTGGTTAAAACCCTCACATTTTATTTTCCCATTTGTCTGGGTTATTGCAACGTTTAAAATGTTTCCCTAGTACAATGTATGGTGCCAATATTTTATTTGGAAATAAAAGTGCATTTTTTTCAGTTTTTTGCGTCCATCAATATTTTTAAGCCCGCAAATTAAAAAAATTATATTCCCCCTTGACATACCTATTAAAAAAATTCAGTCTCTGTTTGTTTGTTTGTTTATGTAAAATTTTTATATAAATGTTTGGGTACTATGGGGGGGTGTGAGAGGGAAATGGTTAATTTTAGATGCACGTGTAGGTATTTGCTTTAAAAAAAACCTGTAATGAGAAAAAGTTCCCCTGGGGGGTACTCAACTCGGGTGGGGGAAGCCTCCGGATCCTATTAAGGCTTCCCCCGTCCTCCTCGGTCGTACGGCGGCGGCAAAAATCCTCCCAGAACGGCAGGGATGTAAATATTTACCTCCCTGGCTCCAGCAATGGTGCAGTATTGGCTCTCCGCCTCGGAGATAGGCAGAAATAGCCGATTGCTGTTGGCCTGCTCTACTGCGCAGGCGCAAGTCTCCTGCACCAGCACAGTAGAGCGACCCGACAGAGATCGGCTATTTTCGCCTATCTCCGTGCAGAGAGCCGCAACAGCGCCCCCGCTAGAGCCAGGGAAGGTAAATAAATTCAGCTTGTCAGGCTTGTCGGACCTGGATTGCCGGAGACTTCCAGGGAGCCAGCGCTGGTTGCCTGCAGTTACAGCAGAGGGGGAAGCCTCATTGGGACCCTGAGGCTTCCCCCTACCGAGGTGAGTACCCCCCAGGGGAACTTTTTTTGTTACAGGTGCTCTTTAAATAAAATGTGTTGTGCTGTAGTTTTACTATTTGGTCACAAGATATCCTCAGTTATTTCTGATATGCGTACTTAAGGATGTGAATCGGAAATAATGCATGGCAGTCTAGCAGCCGGAAGATACAATGACACAGGCACCTAATAGATGGCAGCATTCAATGATCCGGGGACTTAGATTTATGAATGGGAACTGCGTTCCCATTCATTCATGTCCCCGCTAACCGGTGGCAACGGTAGCGCCGTGTTCCCATTGACTAACTTTTGCAGCCCTGGGACCTCAAATGAAGTTTCCAAGGGCGTGATTATACTGCACCTGGTGCAGTAAGTAGTTTATGCCACGCTGAATCTCAGCAGGAACAGGGTAAGCCATCTGTTGACTCACCCTGCGCCCTGAGAACAATACGTACTGGGTGCAGGGAGGCCAGTGACTGTGCTGGCAATAATTTCCAACTTTAAAGCAAAACACAGCATCTGACATCATCTGGCCAATGCTCCCACCATGTGTACTGCTTATTTCTACATTGCATATTAAGGGCTTCATTTTTAATGGTGGCCATACATGGTACAATTTTTTCATCCAATCTTACCATTTCTATGTATTATAAGGGTAAATTAAGTGAATATACTGAAAGGATAATTTAGGCAGTTCCCTTATATCACATAGAAATGGTAAGATTAGATGAAAAAAATTGTACCATGTATGGCCACCCTAAGACTGAATTGGAAACAGCACCATGTCTGTCTGATCTAAACTCTGCTTTGTTGAGCTGCAAAACTAGCAGTAGTTGTAATTACCCTGTGAACTTTTTAGCATGAACCCCTTATCAGCAGTGTTTCCTCAGCCAGATTAAACTGTTTTAAATCCTACTTAAGATTCAAAACAGTGGGCTGAATTTGACAGTCTGTTAAACAAGCTCATGTTCATAGATTACAGCTCTCTCTGTACAGGAAAACCAAACGGGCCTTCGATTTCCTAATAGGACTTGGACTATATGTACCTACAGTATGCTTGTCTTATTATGTCACATCTTACATCAGGCACCCGTTAGGCAATTCAAACATCAGATACAGGACTACCTCCTGTAACATTCATTCTAATATGTGTCCCATATACCTTATGTTAGTCAAATATTTGTACACACCCTCAATATAGCTAAACTACTGAAGCATTTTCGACTGTAGTCTACCACCAAACAGACTGGAACTTCAGTTCTTATTAAACCCTGCAACTCATCATATTCACCTCTCCTTTAACTCATTATGCAGACTCCTCAACTGCCTTCCAGTCATCCAGCATCTAAAGAATCCAGTTCCAATCGCTTTATTTTACACATGTTGTATGACGTCTAGCACAACTTAGGGGCCTATTGATGACAAAGTGGCAATCTGGTTGAAATGTATTTTTTGTTCTCAACATTTCAAAGCCTGCTCACCTGCCAAGTATTTAAAAATACTGTACTTCCCTTGAAGTTGTGATTAGAAGCCCCATTCACCTGCACTGTTAGTTCTTTCTGTGTACTGATATAGGCAAGAAAAAACATTAAATGACAAATAGTTAATAGATGTTTGTAACAAACCTTACTGTTCTCTGCCACTTCCTATGGTACTCGCCACTATCAAAGCAGCTATCAAGTCTGACAAACGTGACTGTAAATAATGGCAATTTTAAATGTGCTGATCATGATGAAATATGCAATCTTTCATCTGATCAGCACATTTATAAATGTAGCAATATGAAAAATGCTGTTATTTCAGAAAATATAACAGCTTTTTCTGGCAAACAGCCTGCTCACCTTTCTATAAATAGGTCTGTGAAAATTACTGTTATTTTTGCTTTGTATTATTCGTGTACTGCTTTACTACGTATGTACTGTTTTACATAATAAATAATTCACAGGACGTGATTTTACTAACTAAAATGTTGAGTTTCTAATTTATATTATTGACCTTGGGTTTTTTTAATTAGCTAATCAAGAACTTAAAGTAAATGTAACAAGATTAAATAGTAAAGGATGCTTCTTATTCACCCATAACACAAATTCACCTTGCCAACAGTAAAGAACCTATGGTAAATTTAAGAATGCAAATCAAAAGAGAAGTGAGATTTTAAAATAATAAAACATTGACTAAATCATTTAAAATGAATATTGTAAGGAAAAAAAGCCATTTTTTAAATTAAGTTATTAACAGCAAAGTATCCCTCTGAAGGTCCAGTTCACCATCACACTAGCATTTTCAACAGCTTTCAAGGTCCCATTTTCCTCTTAATTTCTCTGCAGACTCCTGTGTTTGAGATCCCAGATCTATACATCTGCTGCAACCACAACTAAGAGTTACAATTGTTTATTGTTTATAACACAAAGAATCAAAGAGAATTGGTGGAGTGGAGACCTGATTATTGCTGTGGACAACTAAACTCTTATGTTCTGCAGAAACAGTACAGAGACCTATTGTAAGAATGTCTTCAGTGGAACCTTTGAGGAAAATCAAGGAACTGGCTCAGCCAAACAAATCCTATTTAGGATGCTCTGCCATGGAATGCAGGAGATCTTATGCACTGTAATGCTGGGTACACATGGTGTACCGCTGTAGCTTGTCGCTAGCACACCGGGGACGTGTGCGCAACAGCTAGGCGACAGCTCGTCGCCAGGTCCCTCTGTGCAGCAGCCATACACATGGCGCACAGAGGGACAGAGATGTGGCTTAAGCTGTCACTGAAGGTTCCTCACCCCCAACGGAAGCTCCGTCCATGGTCTATGGGTTGCTGTCGCTAGTCCGCATACACACGCAGTACTCGTGGCGGACTAGCGACAGTTGCGGCGAAGTTGTGGCGAAAACTGTTGCCGGCGATTGGCCACGCCAATCGCCTGGCGAGAGCTCTGACTAGCGACGGTTCATGGTGCGCGCGGTATACACACGGGGGACCTGTCGCCGCAACATGCGCGTGCCACGTGGTTACGGCGACAGTTGTAAACCGTGTATATGAGCCATAGAAGTCTACTACAGCCCCCAAGATTTTTGTATCATTAGGGCCTGTCCACACGAAGTGTTCGCACAATGTTTTACCGCCAGCCGCGGAACTCATCATTTGAGCACTGCCTATTCAAACGAATGGGTAGCACGAGTAGCGTAGTTTTCTGCCATTTACCATTATTTGCACAATTGCCGTGTTCCAAACCCAATGCTTGCCATTGTTTCAAGCCTTACCGCAGTGCACCTGTGTCCTCCAGTGAGGATGAAAAATGGCAATGGCTTAATGCTTTTCTGCACACTAGCAAAAAAAGCATTTAACCAAGGTGCCGCCAGAAGTCTATGTGAACCAGCCCTTAATCTAGTCTAGTCTGCTCTAGTCTAAGCAAATCCAGAAAAATAAACTAAAATAGCATATTAGAAGATAACAATGCATCATACTAAAAAGTAGAATATGTATTATGAAATCTAATTAATAAAAATGACTAAACATAATTCTTCTTATCTTGTTTTCCTATCTAAACTTCTACAACCCCTTTACTGGCTTTCTGGTTCAATAAGTCTGCTACCTGAGCCTGGAGCCAAATGATAGTCACCCTGTGCAGCAAAAAAAGTTTCCACAACTGTTTAACGAAAGGATATTATGTAAAGGGTACACATTGTCCTGAGGAATGTATTTGTTTTGGGAGATTGGATTTTGACACAGTATAATCCTGCTAGCAAGAAATTCTTGCATTTACTTTGGTAATGATTACTGAAGTCTGAGTATATGCATGGCAAGTTAAAAGTCTAATCATTGTCTCGTATGAATCTGCCAAACTGTGAATGTTCTACCTCATTGGGTTACAGGAGCATAGATGGAGATACACTCACATGGGTGAACTATGACCTCATTACATGTACGTGTTCTCCTATCAACAGACAGCACAGGAGAGAGAAGCTGGGGATAGAATGCAATTGTACTGCTCATTATGAATAGATTTTCTGCAAGTTGAAGCATAATAAGCTCCATTTACATAAAAAAAAAATGAATAGTGTTGCTGTTTGTGTTTGGGAAAAAGTGAAGTTCTCTCTCAATAAAAACCTGAGAAGTTACATGGGATTTATTCAGACCACGCCCTTTCTTTGCTTCCAGGTTTGTGCAGCAACAGAAAGCCTTATTTACATCTTCTGGCAGTGCGGAGGTGAGATCCTACTGGCAAATGATTTGGGATCAATTCAAAATAGCGACTACTACATAGCCTAACTTTTCACCAGCACAATGGTTTCCTTTTGCTCTGGTTTTGGCCTAGTCCTAAGGAGATTGAAAAGGTTGCCTTTATTTTGGTAGCTTCATGGGTGATAGTGGTAAATTCTCTATCTCTACTTATGCAGAGCTTTAAGTATGATTGGAAGGAGTGGTTGAAATATAGATTGCTGACTGGGTAGTGAGGAGGATTGTTAGGCGTGTGGCTTTAGCTTTAAAAGTAAAGCAGATATATAGGGACTTAATGCAACTGCTTCAGAGTCATTCATTTAACCACTTGCTGACCGCACACTCATACCATGCGGCGGCAAAGTGGTAGCTGGAGGACCAGCGACGCACATCTGCGTCGCCAGGTGCCTCCCTAGTTAATCAGGAAAGGCCGCTCGCGCGAGCAGCCGTTTCCTGTTAGATCACGGAGCGGGTCTTCGTGAATAGCCTGCGAGCCGCTGATCGTGGCTCGCAGACTAAATGTAAACGCAGGAGACGTTTGTCTCCTTTGTTTACATTGAACGGCGCTGCTGCTACAGCAGCGCCGTAAGGCAGGTCGGCGATCCCCGGCCAATCAGCGGCCGGGGATCGCCGCCATGTGACAGAGGACAGCCTGTCACAGGCTGCACAGGACGGGTAGCGTCCTGTGCAGCCCTGATCACCAGGGGTGAGAGGGAGGAGAGGGAGGGGGGAATTTCGCCGCGGAGGGGAGCTTTGAGGTGCCCCCCCCCCGCAACACCTAGACAGGCAGGAGCGATCAGACCCCCCCTGCACATCCTCCCCATAGGGGGAAAAAGGGGGGGGGTGATCTGATCTCTCTGCCTGCAACCTGATCTGTGCTGGGGGCTGCAGAGCCCACCCAGCACAGATCATAAAATAACACGCAAGGTCCTTAAGGGGGGGTAAAGGCTGAGTCCTCAAGTGGTTAAAGCAATTGTGAAAAATGTCAGTTTATCTGCATGTTAGGATCAGTCTAAAGATACATTTATGATAAACTGTGTCTCTTTTGCCATTTTGCTTTTGTTAATAAACTTTACAAGCCAGTCATAACTAGTGTTGGGCGAACACCTGGATGTTCGGGTTCGGGCCGAACATGGGCCAGATGTTCGGCATGTTCGGCCCGAACGCCGAACTCAATGGAAGTCAATGGGACCCCCGAACATGCCCATTTTGGGGGCCCTATAGGGTCGCAGGCATAAGGGGGGAGCATGCCCCGATCGCGGGGGGGTCGGAAATTCCCCCCACCCCCTCCGCTAGCGCTCCCCCCTCTGCCCGCTTCCCCATAAAAAAAGTTTGAGGCAAGTTAAATAGTACTTGGTGGCTGGCCTGGCACTGGCAGTGGAGTGAGGAGGAGGAGGAGTCCGAGTAGCAGAGTGACGCGTTGAGGCCGGGCAGCGGGCGGTTCAGCGGTAGTACCCTTGTGGTACTTCCGCCCTTTCTCTGACCTCACGTCCTCTACGTGATGACGCATACGAGGGTACGCGTGACGCGTACCCTCGTATGCAGAGGACGTGAGGTCAGAGAAAGGGCGGAAGTACCACAAGGGTACTACCGCTGAACCGCCCGCTGCCTGGACTCAACGCGTCACTCTGCTACTCGGACTCCTCCTCCTCCTCACTCCACTGCCAGTGCCAGCCACCAAGTACTATTTAACTTGCCTTAAACTTTTGTATGGGGAAGCGGGCAGAGGGGGGAGCGCTAGCGGAGGGGGTGGGGGGAATTTCCGACCCCCCCCCCGCGATTGGGGCATGCTCCCCCCTTATGCCTGCGACCCCATAGGGGGGCCGTATTGCGGCATGTTCGGGCGAACAGGGCCCTGTTCGGCCCTGTTCGGCGGCCATTCAGTAGTTCGGGACGAACCCGAACTTAAAAGGCCGAACACCATCAGGTGTTCGGCCGAACTCGAACATCACCCGAACAGGGTGATGTTCTGCAGAACCTGAACAGTGGCGAACACTGTTCGCCCAACACTAGTCATAACTAAATGCTGTATAACTCATGATATATTTAGCAATTAGAGTGTATATTGGAATGTATTAAGGCTTCCTTGCTACCGTTTCTGTTTTCACCTCTGTTTACAATAGTTTAGAATGTGATGTGCTTAAAGGGGTTCTTCCGCGAATGAGGGAAAAAAATCAAAATGGTTTATGCATAATCTATTAAAAATCCTTCTAAAATAGTGTGAAATAGTATGACAGCCGATCGCCATGATTGGCTAGCTGGGGGGAGGGAGGGGATTTTTACACAAAAAGAAAAAGAAAAGGACGATAAATATTACAAAAATATACAAATAAATATTTATTTTAAAAAAATAAACACAGGGAGGGCGATCTGACCCCGCCAACAAAGAGCTCTGTTGGTGGGCAGAAAAGGGGGGAGGAATCACTTGTGTGCTGAGTTATACGGTCCTGCAGCTTGGCCTTAAAGCTGCAGTGGCCAATTTTAAGAAAAAGTGCCTGGTTTTTAGGGGGGGGGGTTAACACTGCGGTCCTCAAGAGGTTAATGGACATATAAACATATATGTTCATCATGAAATGAGAGTAATGAAAGGACCAGTTATTTTGACTTCTGAACCAACAGCATAGGGCATGCCTTGCAATAAAATGAAGAACTAATATATCACTAGTAACTATCATGTTGCTAATAATTGCCCAAGTGAGTGTCTAGAAGTGTTGCCCCTTAGTTATTTACAATACTATAATGTTGCACACTCTGTCACACAGTAGCAAATGTCTGGTTAGAACCAGACTGATGCAGATGTTTCCTAGAACAAAATTACCTTTCAGAAATGTAAACATTACATACACCAAGCTTAGATATTTTACTTGGGTCACGTTCTTAGAGTAGTGAGAAACTGCCCAGGTACAAAGCCCTACTAAAGCTAGTGACCTTCAACCAATACATTAATTAAAATTATTATTATTGTTATTATTACTACTACAGTATCTCATTAAAGTGAGTACATCTCTTACATGTTTATTAAAATGAAGGAGGCATTTCAATGACTATGTAAACTTGCGCTTATGTAAACACGTAGCAAATATAAATGAAGCATAAAGATCATATTACTCGTTAATGTAACAGTGTGAATGGGGAGCAGGTGTGCTACATTTGGTATTATCGTTCTCCCACATCTTGCACTGACCACTGGAAGTTCAACATGGCACCTCAGGGCAGAGAACTCTCCAAGGATCTTAAGAAAATGAATTGTTGCTCCACATAAAGAGGGCCTATAACCAAACCCTGAAGCTGAGCTACAACACAGTAGCCAAGACCATACAGCAGTTAAACAGGATAGGTTCCAATTAGAACAGGCCTCACCATGGTCAACTAATGAAGTAAAGAGCTCGTGCTCAGCATCAGATCCAGAGGTTGTCTTTCGCAAATAAATGTATTGGCTGCATTGTTTCAGAAGTTAAAGGGGTGAGGAGGTCAGCCTGTCCGTGCTCAGAGCATACACGGCACCCTGCACCAAATTGGTCTGCAAAATTGTTATCCGAGAAGGAAGCTACTTCTAAAGACAATGCACAGGAAAGCCCGTAAACCGTTTGCTGAAGACAAGCAAACTAAGGAGATGGATTACTGGAGACGCTGATGGTTGGATGAGAGACTGAGATTGGAAACTGCTGTATTGTTTTATACACAGTCTTGTTAGAGAAACACTGTGAGTGCACAACTTGTAATTTTTAAACTACCTCTGGAGTTTTTATAGCCATCAGAACAGTACTTTTGATGATACTACACAAACACCAATGCCACTGGGCAACCCACTAAGTGAGCATACTGGGTAGCCTATAAAGGACTAGTTTTTCTTGCAGTGAGCCAAATAATAGAGACCAAATACTAAAGGCCTCAAATACCACAGAGGGTTGTTTTTGAGAGTGCAAGGCTGCGAAGAAATATATGTTGGAACTGCCAGCAACAAGTCTAACATACTACACTTGCTGAAGATCTAAAGAGGGACATATTTGCTACGAAGCCTATCCAATTAGCATTTTTTTACCATCTTATTTATAATTATTATGCTGTTGAGGGAGCGCACACAAGGACAATAACTATTATACTGTGGAAATGGTCTTATTCCAATCATTTGTTTTACATTTTCCTCAGAAATAATGCTTCAAATAATATGTGTATGCATCAGCTAATCCCTAAGACAGAACTGTAAATCAATGGGGCTCTATATAGCTCAGTATTGTGAATTTGAGAGTAAATAATGTGTCCTGACCTGTCACAGATTTCCCTGTAATTGCAACAAGCATAATGCACTCTATCATCTCATCATTAGCCAAATCCCTAAGCATTCATTTATTTGCTAAATATATTGACAAGGAAGAGGATGTAATAATCACTTATCCATCATCTTCTCATCAACTGCTGCAGACATTTCAGGAAAGATCTATTGGTGTCATCCCAGATGGGAAACTGGAAAAGGCACGGAAGTAGCTTTATACAGAAGGCTTATAATAAAAAGGTTATGCATAACTCCTTAAGCATTTTATTTCTTCAAATTCCCAATGGATAACTGCAGGAAATAGGAAGAAAGGATAGACAGTGAATGTGTAACCAGAAATGCCATGGAGCATTCCTTCCTTAAAGGACTTACGAGGCCAAAACGGCTAAAAAAAGCCAAGTACCTTTAAGATGTTTAAATGCACGGAGGACGCCGTCCGCGCCCTCCGTGCAGTTCCGCCGGGTCCCCTTCCTGTGATCGCCCCCCGTGCCGATCGCGACCCCACAGGCCGGGTCGGGCTCTCGTTCCGCTCCCAATATGGCCGCTTCCTCTGGCCGCCGCTGCGCAGTCCGCCTGGCCGCTAGTGCGGCTGCGCAGCTCTGCGGCCAACCCCCCGAACCACGCACTGTAGCGTGGATCGGAGGGGTAGGCCGTAGAGCTGCGCAGCCGCACTAGCGGCCAGGCGGACTGCGCAACCGCGGCCAGAGGAAGCGGCCATATTGGGAGCGGAACGAGAGCCCGACCCGGCCTGTGGGGGTCGTGATCGGCACGGGGGGCGATCTCAGCAAGGGGACCCAGCGGAACTGCACGGAGGGCGCGGACGGCGTCCTCCGTGCATTTAAACATCTTAAAGGTACTTGGCTTTTTTTAGCCGTTTTGGCCTCGTAAGTCCTTTAAAGTGAACCCGAGGTGAGAATGATATGGAGGCAGCCATATTTGTTTCCTTTTAAACAATACCAGTTGCCTGGCAGACATGCTGATCTATTTGTCTGCAGTAGTGTCTGAAGTACACCAGAAATAAGCATGCAGCTAATCTTGTCAGTTCTGGCAATATTGTCAGAAACACCTGATCTACATATGCTTGTTCAGGGTCTATAGCTGAAAGTATTAGAAGCAAAGGATCAGCAGGGCAGCCATGCATCTGGTATTGCTTAAAAGGAAATACATACTAAACACCTTTTGAAGTATAATAAAGTGGTTTCTCATGGGATATCTTTATGGTGGCGCAGGTTTGGGCGGTCCCCTCCAAAAATCTCAGTTATCCCTTTAATTGGTAATACTGATTTCCCCCCAGCTTTTGATAACCCGGGCTCATTTAAATGGTGGGAAGATAATGGCATGCACTATGCCAAAAAATTTTGGATCTCTGATATTTTTGTTTCTTTTGAACAGCTTAGATTTACCAAAGAGGTTCCTAGATCGGAATTTTTTCGTTACCTGCAGATTAGGCATTTTTTGCGCTCAAGGAGCCTTGGCAGAAAGGTTGACCCCCCCCGTCACTCTATGATAGAATATGTAGAGGGGATGCCCCAAGTAAGGGGCTTATCTCCTCTATTTATGAGGATTTGATCACAGCCGGTATTGAAGCTAAACCAAAATATATATTGGATTGGGAGGGGGAACTGGGGATTACCCTTACTGAAAACCAATGTGTGCTCATTTATGACAGAATATTAAAATCCTCTCCATCCCCCTGCTTAAGGGAAACAGCATTTAAACTGATGATGAGATGGTATAATACACCGGTTAAACTCCATAAGATCTTTCCCACTCATTCTCCACTATGTTTTAGAGGTTGTGGGGGGAGGGGTACATTAACTCATATTTTTTGGGACTGTACGGTTGCCCAATCCTTCTGGGCTGAAATTTGGGCCCTGTTTCACAATATTACTCATATAACGGTCTCTAGCTCTCCGGCCCAAGCTCTGTTATATGCTAATGCCCCTAATATCCCTAAGACTTTCAGACGGTTATATAGTGCTTGCCTGTTAGCCGCCCAATGGGTTATCGCTTATAATTGGAAGCAACATACTCTACCTTTTTCATTATTTGAACAGAGACTGAATCTTATTATGGAATCTGATAGATTAGCTAGTGTCATCTCCTCTCATGATAACTTTCAAAACAGGTGGTCTGCCTGGTTGGAATATAAGTCCAATTCTTCTCCTGCTTGATTTTATATGTGCTGTATTGAGATCCAATGTTTCGGCAATGTCTAATTTAATATGTGCCTTTTTGTACTATGGAGCAAAAATCGTTTGAGATTTTGTCTGTTTTACTGTTATACTGTCATCTTATTATACTGTAAGCTATGGTTGCTTATAATTTTGTTATATCAAAAGTTTTATATTGTACTATGCTCTGTTGATGACTTTATTCTAATAAAGATCTTTTGTAAACTAAAAGGAAATACATATGGCAGCCTCCAAAAAACTCTCACCTTAGGTTTACTATAAGGGCTCGTTTCCACTAGTGCGGCATGCGTCTCGTAGACGCACGCTGGCACTGAGCGGGTGGGCGGGATCGCAGGCGAATCCCATGAGCCGTGCCATGCACGGCTATGAGAATCGCAGCCTCCGCCGCGAATTCTGTAGGGGGTTCCGGCCGAATTGCTACTGCAAGCGATTCGGCCGGCGGCTCCGTTATCCCCTATGGCAGAGTTTCCCCGCGCGATTTGCCTGCGGGGAAACTCTGCGGATTTGCGGCCGTTTCTGCGACAGTGGAAACGGGCCCTAACTTGCAGATGTTTGCTAACATTCAGATCCTCAGAACAAGAGTTTTACTACATTTGTGGGATTTCACTTACTTTTGGTGATTTTCTTCCAGTATAAATTGCAATGAAATCCACACCTTTGTCTTGCAAATCTTTAGTTATTCTTGCAATCTGCCTGTCTGTAGATCAAAGAAAAATCTTCTTATAGACAAATGAGAGAAATTCTGCCATCACTATAAAATGATCAGTGCGCTATATTCAAAAACAAAGAAAAAATATATACATCATACAGCTACAAATAACAGTCATCTTCACAACCATGGGGTATGTTCACGAAAGTCCATTAAAGGGGACCCAAGGTGAAAGTAATATGGAGGCTGACATATTTATTTCTTTTAAAACAATGCAAGTTGCCTGGCTGTCCCCACGATCCTGTGCCTCTAATACATTTAGCCATAGACCCTGAACAAGCATGCAGATCAAATTGCTCTGACTCAAGTCAGACTAGATTAGCCACATACTTTCTCCAGGGTTGTGACTCAGACACTACTGATGCCATAAGATCGAAACGACTGCCAGGCAACTTGTATTGTTTAAAAGGAAATAAATATGGCAGGATCCATAGGTCTCTCACTCAGCACATTAACTAGTCTAGGGTACTTGATCAGAGCCGGGATAAGTTCCTCCAGCACCCAAGGCTGAGACACCAAAGTGCGTCCCTTTATCAACCCCACCCTAGCCATCACACACTGATTGCTATTAGACTTAGAGGCGCCCCAGGGCCCCCAACCCCCCCCCCCCCCTTCCAACACCTTAATCTCTAATTAATTGGCATGCAATCACTGCCACGTATACCCTTTTCTTATTTCTCTCTGCTTCAAACACAACAGGGGAATGATAGCTGAGTGAGTTGTGTGCCCCCTCCTACACTGCGCCCTGAGGATGGAGCCTCTCTCGCCTCTGCCTCAGCCTGGCCCTGTACTTGATTCACAATGAGAGAATTAGCTCCCATGTAGGCAGGTGTTACACATTAATTTGTATCTGAAGTGGCCATCTGAGCCTATCAGATAACTTACCACCCATCTCTAATTTGCTGCCCTAATCCCAATGCTGACAGACACAGCAAGCATATAAACATGGCTGGGGAAAACCTTTGGGCCCACTGGGTGTCTTTCACTGGGTTATTACTTAACACCTGCTTACTGTAGGTCTTACATTATTCCTGAAGTCTAGAATGAGAAACAAACTGCCAGCAACAAATCAGGTACCCTGAACTTTTGGTAATACCAAAAAAATATATCATTTATGTACAATTTTGAGAATATTGTATGTGATGATTTATGCACTAAAGTCTTGGCAAACTTAAGGACATTCTTGCCCATATGTGTAAATCATGACAGAAGTGAGCAAATCTGAGTTAGAACATGACATGAAACACTAATGACTTTTTGTCAATGAGCCCCTTAGGAAGATAACTCATGAAAAAGGGCATGTGCAACAAGGCAAGGCAAGTAAATGTGTGGAAATATACTTCTTTAAACTCTTCAAAATTGCAATGCAAAGAAGTGGAAAGCATTGGGGATAAAGTTGTTCAATGAAACGATGGAACTAGGCCAATTGCTTCCTTTGTACTCTTTATTACAGACATTTCCTGCATTAAAACAGGCCTACTACCTTTGTCTACAGGTCTCCTATTGGCTTAAGTTCAAGAAAATATTTTGCCATATAGTGACCTTTCTCAATAGTCCTCTTCAACTAAAAGGGAGTATCTCTAGGGCCGGATTTAGGCCAAGGCCACCTAGGCCATGGCTTAGGGCACCACAGGAGCAAGGGCGCCAAAGCAGCAGGCTGAACTTATGCAGCATTTGCAAGTTTGCAATACAGGGAGATCAAGCGTGCCTGACCGTGGTACTCTGCTGCCAGTGGCCTGTGCACATTTGAATTGTGGCGGGCAGTTATGGACTTGGGCAGCATTGGAGATGGGAAGGAAGAGGAAGCTTCTGCACTGGAGACGAGTGGAGAATGAGTGACACTGATGGCTGCTGCGGTGTGAAGGTGAGCTGGAAAAAGGAGGGATTAAGAGAGTCATCTGGCTCCCTATACTGGAGGGAAAGGGGGGAGGAGTCATCTGACTACCTATACTGGGGGGTTATCAGGCTACCTATACTAGAGGGAAGGGGGAGGAGTCATATGACTAACTATACTAGAGGAAAGGGGGGAGGGGTCATCTGGCTACCTATACTGAAGGGGGACGGCTGGTGACAGCAGCCTGGGGCGGTAAAGAGTACAAATCCAGCCCTGAGTATCTCACTCTTCTCCCTGAAGTCAAATGAAAACTTTCATCTGAGAAAACATGTTAAATTATATACTGGTCACAGACAATGCAATACCCTATATCCAAAACCCAGTGTGCTATTGCTCAGAATAGTCTGAAAAATGATTCCAAGTGCATATCTCACACTCGGGCTGATTCACAAGCCTTTCTGTTGAATTATCTCACCTTACTTATTAACTCACAATGGGCATGATTCACAAAGCTTTTTCACCTCCTTTCATCTGTTACATTTGTAAGCTCTCAAAGAGTAAAAAACAAAACAAAAAAACAATATAAATTAAGGTAGAAAAAGTGATATTGAAATGAAGTTGATCCGGAACAACTTACTTTGAGTAATTATTTTGCCTATAAATGTGCTGAAAGGTTATTTGTATTAATCAGGAGAACAATAAATAATTTATTAGAAGTTTTGTGAATTGACACCAACGGATCTCTCCTTAAATGACTTAACTCATGATTGTTCTCTCCTTACCTAACTTAAGACAGTTAAGTAGAGCTAACTCATAGTTTATCCCTCCCTATTTGACTAAACTCATGATTTATTTTTCCTGGGGCTTGATTCATGAAGCAGCTATAGCAGCTGCATGCTACGCACGGTCGTGCAACATAGCGTGCCTTCCTTAGTAACGCAATTTGGTTACATAGCAATGTGTGCTCCTTTAAATGCCGCCCGCTGCTATGAAGTATCGCAACCACAATACTTCACTAGTGCGGCCGCTACTATATTAACATAGTTACTATGTAATCATAGTAACTATGTTAATTAACATAGTAGCAGCCACGCTAGTGAAGTATCACAGTCATGATACTTCCCTGCAGTGGATAACATTTAAAGGAGCACACGTTGCTATGTAAGTAAAGAGCGTAACTTAGGAAGGCACGCTACATTGCACGACCGCGCGTAGCATGCAGACCTAGGTTTAGGATGTGCTGCTGGTCATGGAGCTCACACTGCTACAGCATTAGCAGCACAGCTTCAGGAATCAAGCCCCTTATCGGTTTATCTCATGAAGTGCCTCTCCTTATTCGTTTATCGCAGTGCTGTCCAACTGGCGGCCCACGGGCCACATCCGGCCCGCCAGATGTCTTCCTGTGGCCCGCCTGCTCTTCTCCCTCTTTCTCTTCCTCCATTCCTCATACCTTTTTTCCCCCTCTTGTTCGCTCTGTCCACTCCGCCCTCCGGCAAAGTCATCGAGTCCTCCACCCTCCCACAACGTCCATTAAGAGGACGTGTTCAATGATTGGTGTGGGAGCAATGGAGGCAGAAAAAAGGGGCGGCACAAAGAACTTTGTCTCCCCAGGAATGCGCCTGAGCACATTTCAAGCAGCCACACATGCAGCCATTCCCTGAGCCACACACCGCAAACTTGAGAGGTGAGACTATGCTCAGGGACCACTTAAGGGCCGTTTCCAGTATTGGCCTCACCACGCTTCCTTCCCCCAACAGCAGCATACCAGGCTCTCTACCTCCCTCCATCCCTGACAGCAGCATGAGGGTCCATTTCCACTTTTTTTTTTTTAGTATGTTACGTGATCTTCAGTAGAGGGGGATGCAGCAATGGAAAGTAATGCTCGTTTTTTGTTTTTGTTTGTTTCTTTTTACAGCACGATCGCTGAGGGAAAAATAAAACGAGCATTACTTACCATTGCCGCATCTGCTAATGATCGCATAGCATCCTTTTTGTTTTTTTAAAGTGGACCTGAACTCTTGCCCAGGACAGAAGGAAAACCTCAAAATGCACCCTGTACGTTTTCTCCCTCCTCTGTGACTAAGCAATAGTTGTAATTTGATCTCTCTGCTGACTGTCACACTAGAGAGTTAATTTGTAAACACAGGATGTTAACCTTATGTTTCCTATGCTGCTAATCTAATTGCGTTGTGCGGGGAGCTGCTGCCAATCTAATTGCGTTTGTGTGGGGAGCTGCTGCCAATCTAATTGCGTTGTGCGGGGAGCTGCTGCCAATCTAATTGCATTGTGTGGGGAGCTGCTGCCAATCTAATTGTGGTGTGTGGGGAGCTGCTGCCAATCTAATTGCATTGTTTGGGGAGCTGCTGCCAATCTAATTGTGTTGTGTGGGGAGCTGCTGCCAATCTAATTGTGTTGTGTGGGGAGCTGCTGCCAATCTAATTGCGTTGTGCGGGGAGCTGCTGCCAATCTAATTGCTTTGTGTGGGGAGCTGCTGCCAATCTAATTGCATTGTTTGGGGAGCTGCTGCCAATCTAATTGTGTTGTGTGGGGAGCTGCTGCCAATCTAATTGCGTTGTGTGGGGAGCTGCTGCCAATCTAATTGCATTGTTTGGGGAGCTTCTGCCAATCTAATTGTGTTGTGTGGGGAGCTGCTGCCAATCTAATTGTGTTGTGTGGGGAGCTGCTGCCAAACTAATTGTGTTGAAACTGCTGCCAGATTGTTGTGTGTTTTTTTCCCCTGGGGGGGGGGGGGTGTCGAGGAAGGGCGGAGGTGATGGAGTTGGCCCTCCACCATGTAGTCAAATAAAAAATTGGCCCTCCATAACTGCAAAGTTGGACAGCACTGATTTATTGCATGCATTCCCTCTCCTTACAATTAAGGTGAAAAACACAAACGGTAAAGCTTTAAATGTTGTTTAAAGTTGTAGAGGCTTTTTGCTTATTGGGCTTTTGAAAAAATTGCAGGAACTAGTCTTTGCAGGAAACGGAAATAGCTTTGCACTTCCTATGCTCTGAGTGCTCTTGGTGTATCTCTGGGTGTGTAAGCACCTGGTCCACAAGATCACTTAGTTCACTAGTGGCGTCCATCTTCTTCCTGTTATAAGCTGTTTTTGTGTCATTTCCTGTAGAACAGCATTGTGGTTCTACTTTCTGTTGGCTTCCGGCAAATGACATTCGCAGCATTTGCAATTGTTTGCCATCATGTGTTGGCTTTTGTTGGTGTTCAACCGCAATGCCAGCAAAAGCAACAGGGTTCTAGACGCTATATGTACCATCCACGACGAGATCACTGGATCTACTGGGATACTTACACAAATTACGCCAACTGCTGTTTTTGAATGGAATGGCAGTTGATCCTTTTTCAACAATGATTTTGTCGGGAGGCGAAAACATTGTGTTTACCACCCGTGTGAACCAGCCCTTGTGATTACTATGAATAATTCATAAAACAAAAGAAACTAAAGGCAAATTTATACTAAGCATAGTTTTTTAGCCAGAGGGCATATGCGTGTGTGTATGTTCATTTTAAAATATAAGTAAGGGCCCGTTTCCACTATCGCGAATCCGCATGCGGGCAACGCATGCGGATCCGCACAGTCAGTAGAAGTGGATGGGACTGTTTCCACTTGTGCGTTTCCCCGCACGTTTTTCTGTGCAGAAAAAATCTGCAGGGTAGGGGCCTCAGAATTCGCCTGCGTGTGGAATGCAGGCGAATCGCACACAATGTATTTAATAGGGAAATCGCATGCGTTTTCCCCATGCGTTTTTTGCCGCGATTTCGCATGCGATTTCGCATAGGTACCCATGTTAATTCACACAGGCAGTGACATGGTTAAAATCGCATACAGCCTTACCTATGCGAAATCGCATGCGAAATCGCGGAAAAAAACGCATGCGGAATCGCACCCGCATGCGATTTGCCTGCGGTGATTCGCCGGCGATTTCGTAACGCTACAGTGGAAACGGGCCCTAACTGTGCATTTGTTATTTACTTGTAAAAAATAGCACAATATTGAACTTTGACTCTCTACAAATATCTTCATGTGAACAATTAGTCACTATAACATATTTGCTGAATATCAGTCAGATTCCATCTTAATAACACTGTTTAAAAATATCACAAATCACGTTATAAACGTATGTGTTCTTCTCATTAAAATGCCCTCAGAGACAATGATACATTATTTAACATTCCCACAGAAAAAGGTAACAACTGTAGCTATAGCTACCAAGAATGTTTCTAACCTTTCCTGTTCCTCAAAGAGCAACATGGCTTTTTTAAACTATAGTAACATGTTGTCATTTGAACACAGTTAAGAATTGGTATAACTTAATCCTTAGTTCACTTGCTGAAAAATATACAAGCAAGCACACATACTGTACATACATACACACAGTGGTGTAGCCAAGGAGTTGTGGGCCCCGATGCAAGTTTTACAATGGGGCCCCCCAACATTCTATACATAACAATTGATACGCGTGCCAAAACCTGCCAATGGCAACTACAGTGTCAGAGATGCAAGAAGGGATGGGGAACAGTTTGTTAATAATTACCACTATTCAAAGTATCCATAGAAGTGATTATTATGAGCACAGGACCAATAGAGAGCTAATACTGTAGTTGAGGGAGGGCCCTTACGAGCCCCCTCTGGCCCAAGGGCCCAATGCAGTTGCAACCTCTGCAACCCCTATTGCTACGCCCCTGCATACACACATAATGTGTTTGTATGTGTCATTTGGCTTTGGCTATTGCCACCATTTGTGTTTGATAGGTTAGTTTTACAAATCAGCTTAAATATAAAAATGCTAAACTGAAGGTGCATTCATGTGACTACAGCAAACAGACAGCTCTACTGAAGGTGCATGCATGCAACTACAGCCAGCAGACACCTCTACTGAGTGTGCATGCATGCAACTTCAGCCAACAGACCTCTACTGTAGGTGCAAGCATGCGACTACAGCCAGCAGACACCTCTACTGAGTGTGCATGCATGCAACTTCAGCCAACAGTCCTCTACTGTAGGTGCAAGCATGCGACTACAGCCAGCAGACACCTCTACTGAATGTGCATGCATGCAACTACAGCCAACAGATACCTCTACTGAGTGTGCATGCATGCAACTTCAGCTAACAGACCTCACTGAAGGTGCAAGCATGCGACTACAGCTAACAGACACCTCTACTGAAGGTGCATGCTATTAGAGTGCTTAGAAAATGCAGCAAATTAAATCTGTACAGGGTACTAGGAAGTATTGTTATCACAGCCAGATTTTCACACCTACATTTATTTTAGATAATGAAGGATTCAGTGCGACACCCTTCTTCATCTTCAAATGGATAACAGAGCTACGAAAACTTGGAGACCCATTAGTTTCAAGAGTCTGTGCCTGGCCTACAAATCTGTAGACAAGATCTACTCGACCTACATCTTTGAACTTGTCAACATACATATACCTGCCCATTGCCTCCGATCCTCCAACCTGTACCTGCTGGTCCCTCACATTGCTTAGTGCCACATGTGACTGGAAGTGAAACTTACCTGAAAATAAACTGATGAGATAAACAATAGTACTCTATCCTCCTACTGCTCTCAGAAGCCCAGTTCTCTGCCAGGAAAGTATTTTATGGCTGTAATTCCTTATCAGTGAGGGAAGCTATAGCCTAACTGGAACTCAACTGCAGAAAAACTGGCAGGTGCATAACTGAATATTAACTGCTTCGGGCAGAGAAAGGAAAAAAGCTTCATAGCATATGTATTTGTGTGCTTGGCATTGTACGTACACATGTCTATCTCATCATGTCACTTAAGCTTCCCTTGAAGGACTTCTCTAGGGCTATAGCCACTTTCTGGGACTCCATTCCACTGCCCATCAGGTTCGCCCCCTCCTCCAACACCTTCAAAGCCCTCAAAACTCACCGCTTTAAGGAAAACCTGAACTGAAAATTAAAAGTCAAAATAAGCATACACAAGTCATACTTACCTTCCATGTAGTCTACTCCTCAGTGTCTTTCTGCTGTCCCGCGTCCTGTTTGTCCACTGTGATCAAGGGAATTTTCTGGCCTCCATTTTGAAAACGGCCATTTCCCATAACAGCTTTCTGGTCAGCACACAGTTAAACTGTAACATCGCCCACTTCAGCCATAGGGAAACATGGACATTACCTGGTACATCAGTTTTCCTCTCAGCTATAACTGACAGCAACTGATATTTTACTGACAGCAACTGATATATTTCAGATCTGACAAATTATTGTCAGAACTGGAAGGGATTATTGTCAGAAGAAAATGGTGAGCTTCTGAGAGGAACTGATGGCAAGGTAACTCTGTAATGTTCATTTGAAGTTACCTCATGTGTTTATTTTAAAGAGGAACTCTAGTGAAAATAATGCAATAAAAAAGTGCAGTGTGAGTAAAATGGCCGGCGATGCCTGCCTTTTATTAGGGGGTGAGTGGCTCCAGGAGGGAGTGTAGCCTGATTGGCTACAATGTGCCTGCTGACTGTGATGTAGAGGGTCAAAGTTGACCCTAATGGTGCACTATGGGGGAAAATCGAACTTCCGGTAAAGTTTGCGGTTCTCCGTGATCACGAACCCCCGGAAGCTTGCCTGGAACCGTTCGCCGGTGAACCGTTCAGGCCATCTCTGTTTGCAATAAAAAAAATATATAAATGTATTGATAGTCACAACATTCTGTCAGATTCACTCACCATTTTCTGAGAAGACTGGGGCTGCAGACACTCGGTTTGATCTGTAGAGGAAGGAAAAAAAACATATCTCAATGCATTAAATGAATGTATTCCCCAAATATATGTCAGTTTTACAATTCACGGCCTTTTCTTCTCAATTATAATGCACTTTGAATGATGATTTAAAACTGCTCATTCTGCCCTTAAAAAAGTTTTGTGTGTCAAAGTCTAAATTGAAATGCACTTGTAAAAAGCTTTTGTACAGCTCCTACTGTGTTATAAGATTTTCTATTCCCCAGCAAGAACTCAGCCAATCTGCTGCTCCACAAGGAGACTGCTACCTTAAAGAAAACCTGAACTGAAAATTAAAAGTCAAAATAAGCATACACAAGTCATACTTACCTTCCATGTAGTCTACTCCTCAGTGTCTTTCTCCTCTCCTCTCCTCCTGTTTGTTCACTGTGATCAAGGGAATTTTCCATCCTCCATTTTGAAAATGGCCATTACCCATAACGGCTTTCTGGTCAGCACACTGTTAAACTGTAACATCGCCCACTTGAGCCATAGGGAAGCATGGACATTACCTGGTACATCAGTTTTCCTCTCAGCTATAACTGACAGCAACTGATATTTTATTGACAGCAACTGATATATTTCAGATCTGACAAAATATTGTCAGAACTGGAAGGGATTATTGTCAGAAGAAAATGGTGAGCTTCTGAGAGGAACTGATGGCAAGGTAACTATGTAATGTTCATTTGAAGTTACCTCGTGTTTATTTTAAATATTTTTACTCAGTACAGGTTCTCTTTAAGGTAAGTAGCCACAGTCAGATCCTGGCTAGGTGGATCAGGGATCCCTGCCGACTAATGATTGTTCCACAATCCATCTGGCCGCATTTGCAAGCATCGTTGATGGCGTTGGAAATGAAAGAGCATTTAAACATTCATGGAGAAACCTGCAAAAGTCAAGGAGGATTGGAAAGATCCTCCGTGATTTATTCGGCAGTCGTTCAAAAACGAACAATCGTTCAAAATGAACAATCATTTTGGAGTGTGCCGTGAAACATCATATAACAAATTTTCACTAAAAGCTGTTACGTAATATTGTGAAAAAAATCGTTAGTCGCACAAAATAGTTTGGAAAAATCGCTCAGTGGGTATGGGCATTTAGGATCTGTCAGTTAAGCAATCCACCTGTCTCTTTTGTTATCTCTCTGACTGATTTTCCAGAGTGCCAACTAAAGATAGAGACTGAAGAATATTCCAGTTTTGCTGCTGATTATTTCTGAAGGACAAAAAGGTTTTTAAGGTCCGGAAAAAAATAAATGGAGGAACACAACCAGGTAACATATCCAACAAGCTTTTGTTGGATATGTTCTGAGGGGCGCACGCAGCAATAGTGGGGGATAGGAGGACGTGGGAAGCCTCAGGAAGATTAAGAGGCTTCCCTCTTCTTAGGTAAGTATCTGGGCTTTTTTTTTTTGTCTTTCTTTTGTCTCAGGTACACTTTAAAGACTTCTCCTTTAAGAGAAAATTGGCTTCATTTAAAACTAAAAAAGAAAACATGCCGATCCAAAACAAAAGGAGAAGGCTGTTTAAAATGTGTATTCTAAGCTGACACACTGTTTTATTTGCCTTTTTAGTTTAGTTTGTCATCTAGAATAAACTTCACAACAAGGATTAGCGAGTACAGAGCTATTAGCCTTTTTGTAAATTGATAAGGGATTTTAACTTCGTGAGCTAAATATTCTGGGACTGCTTTTGCTACACTGTTAGCTATTTGATAAAAGTAATTAAACACTCCATCTACTGCTAAAGTGTGTAAAAAATGAGAGGAGCTCTTGATGTGTTTTTATTGTTGAGTACATAGTCCATACCATCAAAATAGCATGTATTGTACCTTGGTATTGACTGTAGATTTATTGAAATTAAGTTTGGTTTAGTGTAGTCCAGATCTAACTTGGAAACATTGAAGTTGTCCACACTAATTTGGTTCCAGTCGGCTTGTTGTTGGAGGTATCCTTGCAGATCACAAATCGTTTTCCTGTCTACAGCAGGAAGAACGCGAGAGGCTGGTGAAGAATCCATAATGTCCTGCAATAGATGCACAGGAGTACATTACACCTCTATTAAAACATTGAAAGTTCATGCATCATAGTTGAAAGATTTACACGGTACATGATAAATGACTGAAGTATTAATTCAGCTGTAGTAGAATTATCCACAGCAAACAATTTCATGTAAAGGTCAGCTGTCAAACACTGGAGAGCCAAGTGCAAGTGTTGTAAATTATGCATGACAAGGAAACACATTGGCATCTGAGGGTTATTTATTCAGTTCCTGGAGTAATTATACTATCTTAATGCTATAAAAACCAGCTTACCAGCACTAAAAACTGATCAGATGGTTGGAACAAATGTTCCTTTAATAGGTTACTTAACTATATAAACATTTTGCAAGATTATACTGTATATACAATAGGGAAGATTTGTAACATGTTGTTTGATCTTAGGTGTTGTGCCGTATCTATTAAGCAAGAAGATAATTTACCAAATTAAAACAATATATATAGTTTTCAGAAGGCTAAGTGAGGTTTTGTAACTTAGTATGGTGTAATATAAATATCATATTACACCATACTAATATATTCAGCTATACAGTATATGAGAAATTAATCAGCAACAAAGTATAACAACCAAGGAAATGGGACAGTATTGATTCTTACTTTGACTTAAGTCCACTGAACTAATTTAAACTATATTGCCACATGTATTGGGACGCCTGCCTTTACACAGCATACATTAAAAATGGCAAGAGTAAATGTAGGCGCAGGGTGATGTTAATATGCTCTAACTATACTCCTGCCTATTATTATTATTATTATTTAGTATTTATATAACTCTGACATCTTCCACAGCGCTGTACAGAGTATATTGTCTTACCACTTAACTGTCCCTCAGAGGGGCTCACAATGTAATTCCTCATATAGTCATATGTCTATGTATGTACCATGTAGCAAATGTACCATAGTCTCGGGCCAATTTAGGGGTAAGCCAAATAACTTATCTGGGTGTTTTTGGGATGTGGGAGGAAACAAGAGTGCCCAGAGAAAACCCACACAGACACAGGGAGAACATACAAACTCCTTGCAGATAGTGCCCTGGCTGAAATTTGAACCAGGGACCCAGCGCTGCAAGATGAGAGAGCTAACCACTATGCCACTGTGCTGCCCATTGTGAAATCTATTTCCCTACCTACTACCTAATTATTTCTCTGTCCACGTTATTACCCAGCTTTTATCGTAATTTGGATTCTGGCTATTGTCAGCCCCCCAAATTAGTCAGTGAGCGCTGCTCTAGCTGTAATTGACATCACGGCCTATGGCGGTGCCCATATCCCAGCCGCACACTACGCCAAAATTTGCGCAGACATAAACTTTAATGACATCCAATCTTAATCTACACAATTTAAAGGACCACTCCAGTTAAAAAAAGTAAGCAGTTAAACTTTGAAAGAACTGACAGGTTTTGGACTAGTCCATCTCCTCATAGGAAATTTTCATGGTTTTCTTTGTTATCAAAAGCATTTCCTGAAAAACATTTGCTAAGTCTAACTGATAAAATAGTGCGCAAGTGAGTAGCAAGGCTGGCTGGTAACTTACTATTTTGGCAGGTAAACTGCCCTTTAGGAAATGCTGTTGAAAACAGAAACCCCCCTGAGACTCCCCCATGAGGAGATGGACTAGTCCAAAACCTGTCAGATTTTAACTGTTTACTTTTTTGTTGGAGTAGTCCTTTAATGTGAAATTGATCCACTCTTTGCCGCTCTAATTGCTTCAACTCCTCTGAAAAGGCTTTCCACAAAGTTTAGGAAAACAGTGGGCTTTATACACATATTTAGTGTCAGCTTCAAAAACTGTTTTAGATAAGGTAAGGTAACAGCATGAGGTGGAATTGGTTGTGATTATTGACTACTTTTGTTCAGTAAAATCTCTGTAAATGGCATCTCGCTATCACTCTTCTCCTGACTGTTTGTGAGGATTTCTTCCTGAGAGCTGAGGCAGCAGCTGAAACCAGACAGAGACAATTTTCCAGCTGTATCCTGACAGCCTGCTCTGAAGGATAATCAGAATCGCTGTCATTGTTCAATTTACTGCTGCAATCTGTTGCTTCAGACAAAGTGCCGCTGTGTTCACGGATCTCCTTCTGTTCTGACTCGCACAGCATTTTGCATACTCTGCTCTAATACGTCTGCAGGTCTTCTGTGTGTAGCATGTACCACCTGTAATTTATAGACTAAAAAGACAAGATCCCAATACCCCCAAAAATCCTATATAATAAAACCCCTGTCTCTCTGCGTCCTGTCCCTGTGTATGCCGCTGCTTCCAGACTTGAATGAGAACCTCACTGCATTGTGGGAAATAACAGCTTTGTCCAACTGCCAAGCAAGCAGCTCCCTGTGTGCATATACTGCAGACTGTGGCGGAGGACGGGCGAGCGGGACGCATCTGTGCTCGTGTTGGTGTGGGGGGGGGGGGGGGGGAGTTGGGGAGCGCCCATAGCCTAGCACCCAGCTTTTTTACTAGTAAATAAATAAAATACACATAAATGCACCTTGATCTGCTGCACACTAAGTATACTAAAAAGGTATCGACTCCTATATACTGTATATCTATATATCAAGGTGTGTGTGCGTGCGTGTGCGTGTGCGTGTGTGTGTGTGTGTGCGTGTGTGTGTGTGTGTGCGTGTGTGCGTGTGTGTGTGTGTGTGTGTGTGTACGCGCGCGCATGCGTGCATGCATGCGTGACGGCCAGGGAAGGAGAGAACACAGGTGCACCGGATGGGCTGCCCTGCTTTTTTCCTCAATGCAGACAGAGGTGAAAGGAGAAGGCAAGAAGGCAAGTGGCAGGGGGAGGGGGAGGTAATGCAGATACCACAGTCCTGGTGAATTTATGCAGTCTTTGACTTTCTTTGGGACTTGGCAGACCAGTTCATAACCTCTTTTCCATTCTGGCTGGACAAAGTCTGAAAATGTCAGCTGAATGTGATTTGTTTCATACATTAGCCACAGTAGCCCGGCCGCATTAGCTGCAGTAGCCCAGCAACTTTGCATATTTATTGACAGTCAAAATCCCAAAGAGGTAAGGCTCTAGCTGTCACATACAGTGTGTACATTTGTAACATGGGTTTGCTTTAAGAGTATGGGGACCATTTCACATTAATCAAAGGGGGAATAGAAAATGAAATAAGAAATGGTGCACTGTAATGGGTATTCATACTGGGAATAGATGTCATGTACATATATGGCACAAACACTTTTATAAACATGTATATAGAGACTTGCCTGCACATTATGGAGAGGATTCTCACTCCCAAATGCTGCACTGTAATATGTAAAGTCATCCATGCTTAGCTGAAAATAGATAACATAAGACAGGTTCATGCAGCAATCACACAATACAAATATTTCAATTCATTTCCATATGTCAGTAAGATACATACTGTGTCTTGGAGGAAGATGACAAGTGACATTCTTCTAGATACATCCTCTTGTGTTATTAATCTGTGAAATTCCTCACTTGATGTAATGTGCCCTTCATTTATTATTGGTGCTGAGGACCACACAGAGCTGAAATAAGACAAAAATTACAGCTTCAGTTTGACAGATCTATGTAACTACCTGGATGTGTGGTATGATTTATGAGGAGGGAAGGGCACAAGAGTAAAGTCTCAGAAAGGAAGGACTAGGCAATATGAACAATATGTACATGCAAAGGTAGCCACATGTTAGGTGATGAAGCCAACCAGCCTGGGAGTTCCCCACTGAGCTATACTAGCATTGCCTCCCAGCCTAAGGAACTAGTGATGAGCAGGGAGTGATCCTGCAAGCGGGACAGTCTCCCTCAGTTCTAGCTACTACTTCGCTATTTTGGTCAGCTATGGGGGAGGGTACACCTTGTCGGAGGCAGCAAAGCATTTCCCAAAATCAGCACCATGCCCACTACTGGTAGACAGGTGGGCAGCTTTTCAGGCACTTGGTACACCAGAGGATAGCTGGTAATGAGAGGAAATAGTTTGTTGTTTGCCCCCCTGACCAAAAAATGACCAGTCTAGTAATGATAGGTTTGTTGCAGCTGAAGAGATGGAAAAACAACAAATTAACTCTCAAAATCCCACTGAATCAAAGTCGGAGCTTAATGGGGAACTGAAGTAAGAGGTATACAGAGGCTGCCATATTTATTTCCTTTTAATCAATACCAGTTGCCTGGCAGCCCTGCTGGTCTATTTCTCTGCAGTAGTATCTGAATAACACCAGAAACAAGCATGCAGCTAGTCTTGTCAGATCTGACTTTAAAGTCTGAAACACCTGATCTGCTGCATGCTTGTTCAGGGGCTATGGCTAATAGTATTAGAGGCAGAGGATCAGCAAGGCTGCCAGGCAACTGGTATTGATTAAAAGGAAATAAATATGGCAGCCTCTCTATACCTCTTACTTCAGTTCCCCTTTAATGTGTTTTGTAAGGAGTGGAAGAACTATTTAATCCCCTACCAAAAGATGACTTAATTCTGTTGGTGGCAAAACCCTTTACCCTGGCTTAAGAAATACAGTATGTCATACTAGATTTGCATACATTTGAAATCGGCGCGGGAGACTTGGGCGCAGGATATAGCCGGTATATGGCTTATCCTGCAGCTGCACAAGTCCCGGCCTTGTTAATTGCTATTTCTCCTCCAGGCCGCCATGGATGGTGGGGAATGATATAATTCGGCTTCCAGCAATTGCTGGAGGCCAAATGATTGTGTTTTAAAAGCAACTTCAGCTCAGTCTTCTGACGGCGCTGACGTTACTCACTGAGCGCCGCTATAGATGTAATTCCTATTACGGTCTATGGTGGCGCCGGCTGCTCCCAAATCTTCCTGCGCTGAAAAGCACTGCTCCACTAGATTTAGTTATTCCACTTTCCCCAGTAGTTAGTTTGAATTGTAAAATACAATGTTGGCAGCAGCATGTGGCATTATGCTGGGACATCGCTCTCAGAGATCAATGTCCCCAAGATCTATGCGGTCAGGGCTATTCGATAAACAATGCAGGTAGCAAAGCAATGTAATCCACAGCAAACACTCAATATTAATTTTACTAAAGCCTTATCAGCACATGAGGGTTTCTGATTGGTTGCCATGGGTACCACACTGAGTAGTTTGTTCTTTGTTCCTTGTACTGTTTCAATGAATATACCAAATAAAGCAAAGCATATGCATAAGGAAAACTCAACAATTCCAAGAAACAGTATATAAGAAAAAAAAAATCTTAGATACATTTTATGTATTGTTCATACACTTTTTTTGTGTGTTTTTGATTCATGAGGTTGAAAGTTTCAGCTATTTATGCCATCAAATGTAAACGAAAGGTAATAAGGCCTCAGGTACAGCATGGGAAAGAAGGAAGAAGCCCAGTCCTCCCCTGAGCATTGGGCGTCAGTTGTTGGGACCAGAAGTTGAAGGGGGAAGATTAGAGGGAAGAAGGTCAAATAATTAATGGGGGGTGCAGGAGCTATACTTTATGGGGGGGGGGGGGGGGGGCAGAAAGGGGATGTTTTGCTAGCTGCTGAGTTTTTCTGTCCACACTTCTGAAGGAAAGATGTGTTTGTGTGTGTGGAGGGGGGGGGGAGCTATTGTTCTAGTGGTTAATTTTTAAAAGGGGGAGAAAATGTAGCAGCAACTGTTATCGGCAGGAAGGTTAATGTCCTAACTCTCGTTATTGGGGAGTGAGTTAGTTAGAGGAGGTTGGTGGCTGTATTTGTTGCGGGGGAGAGAGGGTTATGGCAGCTGCAATTACTATGTGGGAGGAGATATGGTGACTGCATTTGTTGAGGGTTGGAAGTAAAAGTCCATAACCTTCTACTTCCGAACTCCAACAAATGCACCCCTCCCATAGCTTACGCTCACCACTAAATCAATTAGCATTTGATAAGATACTATTGGGGGGTTAACAGTGGCTAATGTAGCTATCGTGAGCTATTAGGGTAGAGGAAGGTGAAGGTGGATACCAGGGCCGGGCCAAGGCAGAGGCGAGAGAGGCTCCAGCCTCAGAGCGCAGTGTAGGAGGGGCGCACAACTCACTTAGCCATCATTCCCCTATTGTGTTTGAATCAGTGAGAAATAAGAAAAGGGGATACATAACAGTGACTGCAAGCCAGATAACTAGAGATTAAGATGTTAGGGGGGTTGGGGGTCCTGGGGCACCTCTTAGTCTAATAGCAACCAGTGTGTGATGGCTGGGGTGGGAGGAATGGAAGGGCGCACTTTGGTGTCTTAGCTTTGGGTTCTGAATGACCTTGTCCCAGCTCTGGTAGCCACTCTTGTTTTTGGGTAAGGCAGGGTTATAATTGCTGCCCTACCTTTATGACCTGGGGAGAGGTCACCATGGGGTGGAAGGGTGTGGTAACATATGAATGGGGCCTACTAAAAGATTTGCTGGGGAGTGCATGAATTGTAGTTATACCCATTTCACAGGAAAGTTTATAGTGAGTTATTTTGTTATCATAGGGGATAGAGAGCTGCATTTCTTATAGTGTACAGCTACTTTCACACTGACACATTGCATTGTCTCAGACAATATCATTGCATAGCAAATGCGATGTGATTATATTGTAATGATACGTTTACATTGGCATGTTAGCAGTGCAGTGTGACAGAAAGCGCCGGAATAACACAAGGCATGCTGTGCCTTGCCAAACAATGTGCATGTTTACAGTTGCAGTTAATCAGTGTGTATGTGTCAGTGTATGTATGCTTACCTCAAGTTGGTTTATAGATGTTTCCCATCAGACATATATGACTTTTACATAAAAATTTGGGGGTAGACCTAAAAAGTTGTACTGAGCTAATCAGCTTTGAAAGCATGTGATGTTTAATCAGTCAGCAGTCAATGCCATATCTGATTAGTCATGTGCAGAATATCAGTTCAGCATCCCCTAATTCTGATAACGCCACACTTTATAAATTCATAATAATAATAATAACTGTAGATTAAAAAGTCTAGCAAATTGAATTTCAAGACATCTCTAGGTTGTGCTTACTGTTTTCACTGACACTCTTACAAATAGTTGGAGGATACTACAGTACATTGAAATCTACAGTACCAGCACACAATATTTGCATTTTTTTTAAAAGTTGAAGGCTAGGTTCACAGTGGTCAGTTGCATAACGCACGTGTTATAATGTGTGTGAACTGCAATGGAGACTGGACATATACTTTAATACAAAGCCTGTGTGCAGCACGTTAGAATAACACTATTAGTTACAACGCGGTACTATGAACAGGCTCATAGAATTGTATGGGCAGGGAGTTGACATGCAAAATAATTCTGCAACGCAACTGACCACTATAAACTAGGCCTGAAAAAAAAAGTATTTTAAAAATGTCAAAACTGGCTGCAAAATACCAAGGGCATGGCGTTATCAACTTTGGCAGGAGGAAGATGGTGTATTGATCGGTAGTTAGTTAAACATCAGTGGTTTCAGAATAATACTCCTAATTATGGGCAATTGTATGAATTCAGTAGAGAGAGCAAAGTAGAAGCTGGGAGATCATGGAATTGATCTTGCTGCCATGTCTGTGAAGTCCTTCAGTGGTGTGCATTGCAAAACTGACACTGCAGCCTGTTAGTAAAGGCCAAAGTAAATAATGATCTTGCAACGCCTGTCTCACTCACTGACCTGTCTGACTGTCAATGACACACATCTCCACCTCACGCTGTTGTTGTATAAACAGTGACAAAGCAAATGCTGTCCCGGAGAAAACTGCTTCTGCTGGGTTCCTCTCTGTCTACAGCATACACATTCTGTTTTTATCAGGCATGCAAAACACAACCTCTCACATAAATGGAACCTTGAGGCCACCTTACCTCCAAGCCTGTTGTTTCTACCAAATACTCTTTGTATATGAAGAAACAGAATGTGAGGCGCAGTCTACTGTCTTTGTGATGTTTTTCTATTTATGTAAGAATATAGGAAGCAGGTTTTCACATTTACAAATGATGTGCATATTTGTAAAGGTCTGGATTATTTCCCATTATTTTATGGAATTTTGTTTAAAAGCTGAAAGAAAGCTCTTGGAAATCTGATTATAAGTAGAGTCTTCATTATCCAGAACTCGACTAACTAGCAGTCTCAACCAACCAGCACAAATCGCCGGCAATACTCAGTGATGAAGGCCAACTTCTTGGGCTGTTTTGGACTCTTTATGGTAGGTATACAGCGTAAGGTAGAGTACTGTATAAGCTAGGCCTATATTTATAATTGATCTCAAGCAACCAGAAAGCACACTTGTCCAGCATCAGCCAATCCCTATCGGTGCTGGATAACTGAGACTCTCCTGTATTTATCAATGTGAGGAGATCATTCTGAGCTATTCTCAACTCAGCTCCAAAGCAGCCCAGAACACACAAGACACGCCTGCCATGCTTCACTGTTGCCCACAGAAACTCACCCTTGTACTACCCACCAGGACTCCGGCTAACAAAGTGACTTCTGGCACTTAGAGTAACTTGACCGTGTATCAGTCCCTCCCCTACAGTCATTAATAGTCACTTTTGATAAGAGGATCTAGTGCACTGCTTGCCAATTCAGTTATCACATTGAATACAAGTCACATTTTAGTATTATCCTCTAGCACAGGTACAGAAATTGTGTATTATTGGTATTGTTTCCCTGTGAAGGATGTTATCTGTCTGCTGGTAATATCTGCATGGCCTTGATATCTGCCTGATTGTAATATCAGCAAATCGTTTATATCTGCCTGTTATTGGTATTATCTGCTTGCTTAGCAAATTAGGTATTGTTATCTATTTAAAATATCCATAAGTTCTTGTCTCTTTTCTCAGAAGAATTGACCTTGTCTCATCTCAGGGATGTTTGTAAATACTTTGGGCCTGGGGGTGGGGGTTTGGAGAGGGGCAAGCAATAAGCATTAATTTCCTGCCCCCACCCAATATGGCCATTGTTTGGCTGATTTCACAGTCTGTTATGATCATGCCCACTTTTTGTGACATTAGCCATACTTTGTTCATTCTGTGCAGAATCCCACTGTTGGCTGTGTCCTGTTATTTACCGTAGTTGATGAGGAGTTATGGGCCACAGTGTGAATTTTATAGTGGGTCTTCTCAAACACTCTAAATATATAAATTGATATGTAGCCTGACCCCTGCCAAGGAGAACCATGGTGTTGGAGAGGTTTAAGCAAGGGAGCCTAACAGCTTGCTTATGATTTTCAGTATTCAAACCACATATAGCAGTAATCATCATTATACGTACAACACCAATTAGAAAAGCTAATACAGTGGTTGAAGATGAGTTCTTAGGGTTAGGGACCTCTGGTGCACTGGTGCCGCCACAACCTCTGCACCCCCTGTTGGTACACCACCAAGCCTGGGTTTACATCACAGGAGCCTATAAGCAAAGATGTCCAGACACTCTAGACTTCACCCTTCATGAACCTTCAAACACCTGCCAAACGGCCCCACAGGTGTGCTGGCTGGCCCAGTTGCCACTTATCCCTTAGTTCCCTTGCCCGTCATAGGTAGCTACAGGTGTCCCTTAGTATTAGGTAGCCAGTGCTATCCTCAGTATTAAGTAGCTAGAGGTGCCCCCAAGTATTAAGTAGCCAGAGGTGCAAACGACTGAAGGGAGAACTGGTCAGTGGAATGGCAAGACCCGGTTGAGTAACCTTTTATTTATGCTCTGCTCGGGTCTCTGCATAGATAAGGTGGGAGGGAGGCACTTGAGGAGTAGAGTGAGCTGCCTCTCCATCATCAGGCGCCTGTAGGCTCGTGCCTGCAGGGCCCTATGGTAAATCCGGCCCTGTATGCCACTGACTGTAATCTGATCAGGGATTTTCATTAGCACACTGTCTGTGACGGCTGTATTGTGCTTTGAATATTTACTATGTAATACCTGCATTTGGCATTAGCAATGATAATTACTGATCATTGTTAAACTGATAAAGAAAAGGAAACAAAAGTGTCAACTGTGCAATTACTGCATCTACTCATTGTGCACATGGTGGTAGCTTAGTGCGGCATTTCAGTGTCTTCAAGGTCAGGCAAATGTCTCATCACCTAGTATTCTCATTGAGGCATCTGCCAGTCTATGATCACCCCGTGTCTGGCTTTGAGAATATGTATTTTATTAGCACTGTAGAGTCCATGTGTCTACTCAAACCCATCATATCCAGCACAGCGGCCCAAAATACTCCATATTTATTGAACTCATATGTCTTTTATTCTTCCAGCTGAACTGAAAGAAAATAGAGATTAGACCATTGAGGCATGGACACACTAATGCATCTGTAATCAAATTAGGTTACATCACACAATGCCAGTCACTGTGTCTGTCCTTGAGGTAGTACTGGAAATCGGAGTCATTATAATCGCACATAGAATCTTCTTTGTATTACAAGCCAACCAGATCTAAATAAAAAGCTTGACATTTTCATTTTCTTACCATGTCAGTAGGCCAACTCTTCCACTGAATAATAATTAAAGTTACTAAAATACAGCCCTGAAAAACATTTTGTAAAGAGATCGTTTCAACATAGTATATTTCAAAGAAAAAATACAAAAGGCCACAGCTGGATGTAATGATAAATCACAGAGAGAAAGAGAGCATAGGATTTCTGGCCTATAAAAACTAATTCTGTGATCAGTATAATGAAAATTATATCAGCAAAAGCTAATATTTGGTCGGCTGCTATAGCCTAAGCACTATCTGTTCTGAGGGGAAGCTGACAAGATGAATATTCCCATTGTTCTTGCAAATACCAGGCATGCCATGTTATAAGAACAAGAGCAGAAATATGTTATTGTTTTTATTGTTGTTGTTATTATTAGAAATGCATGTACAAATTGAAAAATGAAATGAATGTTAAATGAGAGGAACATGAAGGCCATCATCTTCATTCCCACTTGTAAAATAATTGTTGACTTTTTTCTGTTTTGTTTTTTTTTGTTTAGGTATTCCACAGTTTTGTTTTATATTTAAAAACTTAAAAAAGGCGATTTAACGTTTTATTCTCTCAGGTCATTCAAGTGTCCAAGAGCTAAAATATATCAACTAATGGCCTTTTTATCTATTCCCTGTACTCAGAAGCTGTTCTCTGCCAGGGAAGAGTTTTATGGCTGCATTTCCTCATCAGTGAGGGTTACGTTATAGTCCGTCTAGGTCATGACTGGCAAGAAACTGTCTCTTGCATGCCTGGCTATTTAACTCTTTCAGGCAGAAAAAGAAGAAAATGAAGACAGCCTAGTTATTTGTATGCTTGCCACTGTTCATACACATGTCTATCTCATCATGTCACATGTCACCTTTGGTACACTTTAAAAATTTGAGAAAGAAAATTAATGTTTTAGTACTTAATTTAAAAACAGCATATTGCTGTTTGTCCAGTAACCAGCAATGTTATCAATTAGCTTCAGTGGAGTGAAACTGTAACGATTGTGGAACTTTCTCCGTGATCAGCGCACAACGCGTGCGCTGACACGGCGGAAATCCTCCACAAGCGTATATTTGCAGGCACCCAGCAAAAGGTGCTACGCACCTGTAGAGGGAAATTCCTGTCGGCAGATGGCGCTGGGGAGTGCAGAGGAACCAATCCTCTGTACCTCCACAAGTGCCAGACAGGAATTGTACGAAGCGCAGAACGCAATCGCAAGAGAGGCGATTGCGAATGAGATTGAGCAAAGGGATAGGTTGTATGTGTGTGCGCCAATCCAGTCGCCACCCCGCGACCGCGCACACACAACAGCAGATACGAAATAGGAACGCGATCGCGAGAGGTGCGATCGCCAGACGCGACACAAGGCAGATCAGAATAGAATACGAGGGTAGCAAAGGCACAGCAAATACAATAAGGAGATACGGAAAATAACAAATGCTAGCTAACCGCGAACACCGCACTCATTCGCAACAGTGCACGCGGTTATGCGCAATCTCCACGTGATAAGCACAATAGAGACAAGCACGCCTAACTAACCATTAACAGACAAACATGAAACAGAGGACGCGAGCGCTTGCTTAACGGTTACCTCACCGAGCCTGCAGCAAGCGTAGCGGACAAGACAGACACACGAAAACAGGGACAAACGAGAGATAGGATCCACAGCACTAGCGAAAAGTGGCTAGCGTGATCCAGGTACAGAGTAGCAGAACAGAAGGATCCCCAGCGCTAGCGAAAAGTAGCTAGCGCGATCCCAGAAGACAGAACAGAAGGATCCCCAGCGCTAGCGAAAAGTAGCTAGCGCGATCCCAGGAGACAGAACAGAAGAGATAGCTGGTAGCAACCGCTGCACCAGCTATACTCCAAGAACAGAGATCAGAACCATTTCCTGTCGACCACCATTGGGGCAGGACAATGGCAACAGGCAAGACAAGACAGAACAGGCAATACAGATAATACAACCTGACTGGGCTAGAAGGGGAGCCTAAAGCAACCCCCAGGAATTAACTATACTAGATAGCAATGGCTGACACTCCAGCAGTGTCCATCAGGAACAGAGCATGGAAAGGAAATGACCAGCAAAGCCTTCTGGGAAACATAAAGCTCTTATAGTGCCAGTCATCAAAGAAGGCAGGTAAGGGATTTGCATAACGAATGTATGCAAATTCCCCAGCAAGAGAACAGACCAGAAACTTGCAATGGAAAGACAGGTCTCTGTTCCAGAGACCTGCAGCCCACAGACTAGAGGAATGGACAAACAGCTGTCTGCCTGTGCAGCCAGCTGAGCGGATCATCACAGAAACTTTGTCTTCCAGTGGCTATACTTTTTTTTCTATTAGTTTTAGGCCGTGTTTAATGTTTTAGGGCAGAGATGCAATTTTGAGTAATGGTGTTTTTAATCTCAGAGACTTGTTAGCTCCTGAAATAAAATGTGTCTTTTCTGTTAACGAACTTTATGAACTTTACTTAATGAACTAAAACATTGGTTTATAAATAATTCTTCATAAATAATGTACAGCAATACGTTTAAAGGTACTGTTAAAACTAAACACAATAAATATGGTAAAATTGTGAAGAAATACCCCTACATAAAATCCACTCAATAACAACAAAGAACTTAACAATAAAAAAAGGTCAGTATTGGATGTAACCTGTGGCATATCTCCGTGCTATGGCTAAGCTTATTTACTCGGTCTTGCATCAGTCTGCAGATTTGACCTTTTGTGAAATCTCATTAATACCGCGTTACCCTAAGGGGGTGACTCCCACTGAGTTTATCAAATATTTATGATGTTTTTGTGACATGCCTTTTTCCTGTTCCTTTCAATCAATAGTCTTAGCATTTTTAACAATGAACATGAGTGTGACTTGGTAATGACTGGGACAATGCAGGCTGTAAAAACAGACACATGCTGAAAAGTGAAGACTATTGCCTATGTGAATAGTCCCCCATTACTAACTAAACCTCTTCCTTTGTTGTGGAACAAAGCATCTCACTATCAGGAAGTGGAATTTTTAATTTACCTTTTGGCTGAATATCAGTGTTAAGCAAGATATGAATTAATTATCAGCAGATTAAAGGAGGTCATCATAAAAGCCCTCCTGCTCTTAGCACTCTGGATACATGCAAACTGGCAATCTGCAGTTCTGTGCCCTGCGTTAATAAAAATGCTAATATTTCTTCATCGTTTCTATTAACAAATACTGGAGAAAATACAGTTCAGGCACATCGATGTTACAACTTAAATCTGAAGTCCAGGATGATAATCTATGTTTTATCACAAACTACAGTAGGTTTAAAGTAGAATTTAACTATTTATTTTTAAACACATCCCCTAGATCAGCTGTAAACATTGCATTTATTTGGCAAACATTATTTCAGCTTATTATCTTGTTTGTGTGCATGTATAAACACAGCAATTTCAAAACGTTCAACAAAAGTCCTATATGGGTGTGTCATAGCAATCACCTGCTTATTACAGGTGCTAAACAGTACAAGGTTTCCTGCGCTGTGCAACTAATTGTTAAGGCAGGAAGATGGGAGTTTGAGTGCAATAGAGAATACAACAAATGACTATGGCATGTTAACTTGTAGCTTTGTCTAGTTCCTAATGGCCCATACACACGGGGCACAACTGTCGCCACAAATACGTGGCACGCGCACGTTGCGGCGACAGGTCTCCCGTGTGTATGAGGCGCGCGCCACGAACCGTCGCCAGTCAGAGCTGTCGCCAGGCAATTGACGTGGCCAATCGCCGGCAACAGCTGTCGCTGCAACTGTTGCTAGTCCGCCACCGTACTACGTGTGTATGCGGACTAGCGACAGCAACCCACACACCATGCACGGAGCTTCCGATGGGGGGGGGGGGGGGAGGAACCTTCAGCGACAGCTTCCGCCGCATCTCTGTCCCTCTGTGCGCCGTGTGTACAGCTGCTGCACAGAGGGACCTGGCGACAAGCTTTTTTTTTTTTGCCTCTTGCCCGTGTGTATGAGGCGAAATAGATCCAAATAGGTAACTTCTGGGGTTGAAAAAAAAAAACACAATTGGAGCTAGCTGCCAATAATTAAAATTCAAAGTGCACTGTAAAGGAATATGAAAAAACATTTTTAATAGCACTGATATACGTATCTCACAAAAGGTTATAATGATAAATGTTATAATTATGTTTAATTTTATAATGATATATATATATATATATATATATATATATATATATATATATATATATCATAGAACAGTTGCATTTTTGAAGGTACTTTAATATTTTTGACTAGAGTTGACCTTTAAGCCAAAATTAAAACAGAGTCCCATGCAAAGCTAGGAGATAACCCCAAACTGATTACTTAATCTGGGGTTCACGGATAGAATCCTCCAATGTTATACAAAAAGCTAATAACAGCACAATGAATAATACTGCTGGAAATCAATAAACATAGGAAGATATGACTGCAAACATTGTGGGGGTATAGTAAACTAGGAAACCCCCGATTCTCAGAAGAAGCAAGCGCCACACTAAACTGACGCCCCTACTATGCGGCCACCACACTAAACAGCCGCTCACAACTGTGCTTTCCAAGCTATGCCGCCTCACACAGATGCGTCCGGGCTCACTTAAAGAGACTCCGTAACAAAAATTGCATCCTGTTTTTTATCATCCTACAAGTTCCAAAAGCTATTCTAATGTGTTCTGGCTTACTGCAGCACGTTCTACTATCACCATCTCTGTAATAAATCAACTTATCTCTCTCTTGTCAGACTTGTCGGCCTGTGTCTGGAAGGCTGCCAAGTTCTTCAGTGTTGTGGTTCTGTGATGCATCTCCCCCCTCCAGGCCCCTCTCTGCACACTGCCTGTGTATTATTTAGATTAGGTAAGCTTCTCTCTTCTCTCTTATCTTTTACAAGCTGGATAAATCCTCTTCTGAGCTGGCTGGGCTTTCACATACTGAGGAATTACATACAGGCAGAGCTGCCTGCACTCTGCAGGAAGAAACAGCCTGACACTTCAGTGGAAGATAGCTGCAGGGGGAAAGAAACACACAAATGATCTCTTGAGATTCAAAAGGAAGGGTGTATACAGCCTGCTTGTGTATGAATGTATTTTCTATGTGTGGACATACTGTACATCAACCTACTTCCTGATTTGGTGGCCATTTTGTTTGTTTATAAACAAACTTTTAAAAACGGTTTTCAACCACTTTTAATGCGGCGAGGAGCGGCAAAATTGTGACAGAGGGTAATAGGAGATGTCCCCTAACGCACTGGTATGTTTACTTTTGTGCAATTTTAACAATACAGATTCTCTTTAAAGAGACACTGAAGTGAGACTAAATCTTGCTTCAGCTCTCATATATAGCAGGGGCACATGTGCCCCTGCTAAAACGCCGCTATCCTGCGGCTTAACGGGGGTCCCTTCACCCCCAACCCACCCCCCGCAAACCTTGGTCGCAGACTTGGTCGCTTTTTCCCTCTTCCTGGAGGCAGGGCTAACGGCTGCAGCCCTGCCTCCCAGCGCGTCTATCAGACGCGCATCGCCGCCTCTCCCCCGCCCCTCTCAGTGAAGGAAGACTGAGAGGGGCGGGGGAGAGGCGGAGATACGCATCTGACAGACGCGCGTGGGGCAGGGCTGCGGCGGTTAGCCCTGCCCCAATGCGGAAGCGCTCCCCCGCATTACGGAGGGGATTTGGGGGGACAGGGACCCCCGTTAAGCCGCGGGATAGCGGCGTTTTAGCAGGGGCACACATGCCCCTGCTAGCTATGAGGTCTGAAGCGAGATCTATTCTCGATTCAGACTCTCTTTAAATAGGAACTGTAGTGAAAAATAACATAATGAATAAAGTTGCTCATCTTTTATAATATTAATTTATTAATTATTTAGTCAGTGTTTGGCACACATCAGCAACACAGAAATCTCTAATGATCTATTGGAGTAAATGTTAAGATTTCTGCTAGGAAAAGGGGCATCGGCTACTGATTGGGATGACTTATAATCTGCCTTAAAGTTCCTCTTTTAGCATGCATGGATGCTGCATGCCCACACCACAACCGCAGCACTAAGTCTCCACCCACAACTGCGCCATACACACTAAGGCCTTTTTTTAAACTACATGCTAAAACACTGATCTTTTTTAACTTTGCATAGCAGTGCATTGTGAAAAAGCTTTGAGTTTTTCAGTGTACAGTTTGAAAGACACCTGTAACGATTGTGGAACTTTCTCCGTGATCAGCGCACAACGCGTGCGCTGACACGGCGGAAACCCTCCACAAGCGTATATTTGCAGGCACCCAGCAAAAGGTGCTACACACCCGTAGAGGGAAAATTCCTGTCGGCAGATGGCGCTGGGGAGTGCAGAGGAACCAATCCTCTGTACCTCCACAAATGCCAGACAGGAATTGTACGAAGTGCAGACCGCAATCGCAAGAGAGGCGATTGTGAATGAGACGAGCAAAGGGACAGGTTGTATGTGTGTGCGCCAACCTAGTCGCCACCCTGCGACAGTGCACACACAACAGCAGATATGAAACAGGAACGCGATCGCGAGAGGTGCGATCGCCAGACGTGACACAAGGCAGATCAGAACAGAATACGAGGTTAGCAAAGGCACAGCAAATAATACAATGAGGAGATATGGAAAATAACAAACGCTAGCTAACCGCGAACACCGCACTCATTCGCAACAGTGCACGCGGTTATGCGCGGTCTCCACGTGATAAGCACAATAGAGACAAGCACGCCTAACTAACCATTGACAGACAAACATGAAACAGAGGACGCGAGCGCTTGCTTAACGGTTACCTCACCGAGCCTCCAGCAAGCGTTCGTAGCAGACAAGACAGACACACGAAAACAGGGACAAGCGAGAGATAGGATCCACAGCACTAGCGAAAGTGGCTAGCGTGATCCAGGTACAGAGTAGCAGAACAGAAGGATCCACAGCACTAGCGGAAAGTGGCTAGCGCGATCCCAGGAGACAGAACAGAAGAATCTACAGCGCTAGCGAAAAGTGGCTAGCGCGATCCAAGGAGACAGATCAGTAGAGATAGCTGGTAGCAACCGCTGCACCAGCTATACTCCAAGAACAGAGATCAGAACCATTTCCTGTCGACCACCGTTGGGACAGGACAATGGCAACAGAACAAACAAAAACATAAGCAATCCTAACTGCACTAAGGAAACCTGCCTAGTGCAGTTTTCCAGGAATTACTCTAAGCTGATCTTCAAACAGAGAGTAAGGCTGACACTCTCCAGAGTGTTTCACAGGAAGACTCCTTATGACCAGCCAAGCATTGTGGGAAAGACATAGTACTTATAGTACACGCCTCCAATGAATGTGGCCAGGCAATTTGCATGACAACGTATGCAAATTCCTCTGCAAGCACAAGCTGCAAAACTGACAGAAGCTCTTCTTTCCAGAGTCCTGCAGCATGCAAACCTAAACAATGGTCAAAAAGCTGCCTGCTTGCACAGGCAGCCGAGCAGATCATCACAACACCATAGGGAAATTATGGACATTACCTTGCACATCAGCTGTCTTTTCAGTTAGAACGGCTAGCCACTGATTTGGTGTAAAAGGACTAAACCACTGTCCACAGGTCCCATGCATACTTACAACATTCAGTTAGTATGTAGGATAGTAATTATTTTAAAAACACACAAAGGAAACGGGTAACATTTTGTGTGTACAACTGACTTCAAAATTCTATGAGAGAGCATGAATTTATTATATTGTTGTTATGATATTCTGTTAATTAAGTACATTTATCTGGAATTTTGGTTCCAAATAAAGGAGTGTACTTCGCACTTTGACTTCAATAAAAAAAAAAATTCTTATAAAAAAAGATGAAAGCTGATCTCCAGGCAGATAATGACACACTGGTTAAATATAGTATATGTGAACTGTGTTACCTGCCAAAAGACGTTATTCTGTCTAGGCAGTACTGTAATTCAGGTACTTCAGCAACACACAACTGACAAAATAGGTATGCTGGTTGAGCATAAAGGGCTGTCAGTGTCTGCTAAGCAGACTTTTGGCTAAACTGATCCAAACTTATTTTTATAGCCACCTAAATTAAAGAGAAACTCCGACCAAGAATTGAACTTTATCCCAATCAGTAGCGGATACCCCCTTTTACATGAGAAATCTATTCCTTTTCACACACAGACCATCAGGGGCGCTGTATGACTGATAGTGTGGTGAAACCCCTCCCACAAAAACCTCTGAGGACCGTGGTACTCCTGGCAGTTTCCTGTCTATGAACCTTGTTGCATTGGGGGAAATAGCCGTTCACGGCTGTTTCCAACTGCCAAAAAAGAAAAGCATGTAGCAGCTACATTACCTGCTAACAGTAAAAATGTCACTATGTAATAAATGTCAGAATGTAAATCAAGGATTTAAAAGATTTTACAATGGGCAAACACTGACTAAATCATTTATACATAATTATTGTAAAAATTAAGCACTTTTTTATTACATTATTTTCACTAGAGTTCCTCTTTAAGTCACTGTGCAAGACTTTAAACTTGCAGCATCACACAGTCCAGCAGAGTCTGGCTGGCTAAGGGCCCTTTCATACTGTCCATTGCATTCTGTCATAACAGACAATATAATTGTATTGAAAGGCGATGCAATCATATTCCTATAGGGTTTATGTGTTACATGCGTTGCGGTGCAATGGAGTGGATTTCGTTACAGTAATGCACAGCATGCTGTGCCTCAACCGGCCAACATGCATGTTTACATTGGCTGTAAAGCATACTTTCATTATACTGTATGTTTCACTGAATAGTCGCACTGCACGTCTAAAGCCCGGTGAGAATTTTCATCAACGCAACCTGCACAGTGCAAAAGGACCCTTAGAGAACAGCCATCTCCGTACTCACTATGTATGAGTATGTAATAACACTGCACGATTGGACCTAATTGGTCCAATTGTGCAATTTGATTGATTAAAGTTTTGGGAACCTATAATTAACAGTTTGCAGTTTAAATTTTCCCACATAAAATGAATGGCTAATTTGCAGTTGTAGGCTTCGCTCTCTTTTTGATTTGCAGTTGTAGGCTTTGCCCTCTTTTTCTGAATTTTAATCCAGTCACCCAGTGAGTGACTGTGCCAAGTTTGGGGCCTCTGGCTTTAATACTGTGATAATGGTAGCTTTTTAAATTTGACCATTGCAGTCAATGGGTGACATCTGATTTTTGGCTCCACTCGCTTTTTTAAATCACAAATTTCTCAGGTTGAGCCCATGACTGTGACCTAAGTTTTGGAGACTTTAGCATTAGCGCTGTACAAGTGGTAATAGTTTGCATTTTCCAATGAAAGTCTATGGGGAAAAGTGGGGTCTTAGGTGGGCCAGCCCAGGGGCATGGAGGGTTGGATGGTTTAACTTAGCACAAGCAACGTACACAGCTATGGGCCGAAGAGGTATGCAAAGTTTGGATGGCGCGGCTAATCAGAGCAGAGCAGGAGGGGGAAGTGTGCGGTACTGAAGGATATACAGACACAGAGGGGCGTGGATATTATTATTATAGATACTATACTAATGGAGTACAGCACTGCAGTCATTGTTTACTCACTTTATGTTAGGTGGTTGGAAAGCTGTGTAAAGCTCTGCCAGCTTACTTGATTGATACTTGGGGGGAGAGGGTGGGTGGGGATCATACAGCTAAACAAAATGCGGTTGAATATTCAGCACACTATGGTTTTGTAAGCCGTGTGACATGTGTCCTTTTATTTACAGAGACATTTTTATTGGGTTTCTTTAATACAGAATACTTATAAAAAATTCATATGACGGGGCTATGCATTTTTTATTAACCTCTCCCATCAAAAGGCAGGCCCAGCCACATGACCAGATGGTCCCTCCACTGGCAGCCATCATGGTTATCATCCTGGACACCATGCAGGCTCAGGATGTGCCAGCAGTCACAGCAGTAAAAAACAAAAACAGAATTTTTAATGTTTAGCATCAAAGATCTATGGTACATGGTGGTTCAGGACACACATAAAGCATGTTTCCATGGTACAACCTCCGTGAGCAGAAATACAATATCTTCAATTCTAAAATTCTTTATGTTTGGGACATGGAGGAATTTTTAAATGTAGATATAAGAAGTACTGATTACAGCAGCTCTGATAAAAAACCCTGTAAGTAAGTTGATGTCTACTCAGACCTTTACTTACTATGGATGCATTCACTTTTGAGATCTGATTCTAAATCAGTCTTCCCTGCATTCGCTGCTAAAGTTATCGCAAAGGCAAATTCTACATATTCTTAGACTAGTACACCCAGCCACCGACCCTTATCATAGATTCCAGTTAGACAGGTCTTGTCGTCTTCACCTCTGCCTAACAGGATGTGGATCCTGGATTTTAAATGTAGTTCTAAAAAATTATGCTGGTGAAACACTCAGTAATTAGACCGTGTAATCTGTAGGTGATCTTACAGACATGAGAGCCTAAACCTACGTACACACTTGCGATAATGATCATTAGGAATAACAGATTAACGAGAGATCACTGATTGGTATACCGATCTCTACACCAAACGACCACATAAAACGAAGGACTGGCTGTATGGTATTTGAAAGAATAGTTTTTAATACTGCGCATGCATACAAAAGTAACGTCAGAGTTTGTTGGGTGATGGATTCTGCACACGTGCATTGCGATCCTTAACTAACAATAGCCACACACGTTTAAAAATAAATGATTGTCGCTCAAACCGATCCATCATTTTTGAGCCGTTTTAAACAGCTAGAGTCTAATGGTGGCCACTAATGATCCAATCTTTTTTATCCAATCTTACCAAATCTATGTAGTATAAGGGTAAATTGAGTGAATATACTAATGAATACTTTAGGCAGTTACCTTATATTACATAGAAATGGTAAGATTGGATGAAAAAGATTGGATCATTAGTGGCCACCTTAAGGCTGGTTTTACACGTTACAATGCGATGCTTCTGCCGCATCACACCACAACGCAAAAAACGTCAATCATATGACCCTGCGGCATAGTGCATGGACAGGGTCATATGCAAAGCACCGTCCACGCTCAGTGATGTACTCCCTGCTGGGCAGGAAGTACGCCACCGGGATACCCGTCGGTACGCACACGCACACCAGGACACACCGTGCTTCGGCATTTACACTTACTGCGTCGCCCATAGACTTCCATTATCCCAAGTGCGTTATGCGCAGTGCTTGCTGCAGCCCTTGCGTCGGATCTAACATTTCCGGTGCACTGCTATGGATTGCAATAGGTGTGAAAGTCTCCAATAGAATAATTATTGCGGTAAAATAGGGTAACGCAAAACAGGTTTAACCCTTAAATGTAGAAGGGGCCTAAATGAGAGAGCTTTAATTTTTAAATAAATATTGTTATATCCATGACCTTAAAATCCATTTGCTGCATGCGCGTTTTAGAACTATCAATACAATAATGTGCTGTTTTATATTACGTACCTGTCAGATGACCACAGCAGTACAGGCACATGGCTTAAAGAGGACACTCCTAAACCGTAGATCCCAATAAGGAGCAAAATCCCAGATGCAAGCTGCATGTTTGCAAGGAGAGAGCCACACAATGACTTTGTGCAGCTAACATAACCAGCCTAATAAGAACACAGCCTCATGTTTGTAGTGTACATAGTGAGAGGACTGTTTTGAGTAAATAACACACAGGCTGTGTTTACAATAAATAACGTGCCCTGTAAGCAGCATTCTGTGTATGTGCTTGTTACTGCAATCCCTTCTAAAATCCCTTTACCCTTCTGTGCAATGTTTTAAATAAAAGCTAGACAGCCTCTTAATAAATTCTTCATGGTGCATTCCTGCAGCATTTTATTTATATATTGTTGTATCCCAATTCCTTCAAAAGATAAACAGGTAAAGCCAGAAGTAATAAGGACGCAGCATTATAAGCCAACTACACAATCTATTGACCTTAGATGTTCATTAATTACTACTTTATAATTACAGATGGATTTATATCCAAAAATACATCTATAAATATATAGTGGTCACTGCTGTCTGATCACTTTTACCCCATTAAACTGTACAAAATGAAAAGAACAAACTACAGTATGCTTTAGTTTATGAATTGGTATTGGTAACATTTCTGTAAAAGTATTCTAAAGGGGGCCATTAACAGTACATTTTTTATGAACAATTCTTTATTTAAATTAATTTAGTAAATTGGGAATAATCCATTAGAAATTAAATCGTATTTATCCAACAATCATCTTGAGATTTGAATATCTGGGGTCTCTATGTAGCTTTAGGGCCCATTCATATCAGCAGCATATGTGACTGAATGAGGCAGCATGTCACAGCCCACAGAAATGTTTCAGCATTGCAATATCACAACACATCTCAATGCACCACATAAGTGAGGATGTCATGCACTGCAATGTACATATGCCATGTGTTGCCTTGTAATACAGAGCCAGGACAAGGTCCTTCAGCACCCAAGACACCAAAGTTGCTTGCTATTGTTCACACAGACACAACCGATAAGACTGATAAGAAGTCAATCCAACCGTTGAATTGACATCTTATCAGTTGTGTGAACAATAGCAAGCAACTGTTTTTGGTCGTTCAACTTGCTTGTTTCACAACAAAAGTTATTTGATAATTGTGCTGCATAAAAGACCAGTGTTGAGCGTGTGTATGGGGCTTAACAGGCACCCCAGGGCTTCCAACACCTTAATCTCTAGTTACCTGGCTTGCAGTCACTGCCATATATCCCCTTTTCTTATTTCTCTTTGCTTCAAACACAATAGGGGAATGATAGCTGAGTGAGTTGTGCACCTCTGAGACACTGCGTCCTGAGGCTGGAGCCTCTCTCGCCTCTGCCTCGGCCTGGCGTAATGTGTGGTTCTGATTTACCACACCAGTAAGTAGCAATGACATAACTGAGAATAAACCTCAATCCTGGCCATGAGTGTGATGGGTGTGACCCAAGCTGTCGCTTCGAGGCTTCACGAAGCAATCTTTTTGCTCCAGGTGATGGCGAACACAGTGAATCCAGCGCAGGAGACTGGGGCGTACAGGGAGTAACTTCGGTGCCGTCAGAAGACAGAGCTGAAGTTACTTATATAACACTATAATTCGGTTTCCAGCAATTGCTGGAAGCTGAATTATTTCATTCCCCACCATCCATGGCGGCCTGGAGGGGGAATAGTACATAATACAGCCGGGAACTTGTGCAGCAGCAGGATCAGCCATATACCGGCTGTATCCTGCACCCAAGTCTCCCGTGCCAATTCCTCTCATACGCAGGTTATGGCTATGGTGGTCTTCAGCAGTTAGCTGCTTTTAAAACATAGATTTTTTTTTTAAGGGTGATGATAAGTAAATGTCAAGGCAACCTCTAAAATAATATTAAATTTGTATTGTTAGTGTAATATATAAAAAAATAAATAAATACAAATTAGCATAGCTTCCTCCTTTCCACTGCCCTCTAAATGAACCCCATCATTTCAGGTCAAATACCAACGTCCTGCAGGGGCTTTATTCCCTACTCACTGTTCACACATTAGCTACATTACATTCTACAAAGTGAATTAGTATGAGCCTGCATGTGCTGTGGCAGGGGAACCGCACTTGTTTTCCAAATCACAACACAGAACAAAGTTGAAAGACAATTTCCAACCAAATGGTAGTGTGTTCTACTTGAGTCCAATCATAATCAACTCCACTGGCATCTTGAAAACTGTAATTACTGAAGAAATGCATTATTCTTGAGCACTGCGGTGAAACCACCCTCCCAGCAATAGCCAATTATGCAGATACAAGAGGAGCTGGAGGTTGATGGGAACATTAGCTCTGACACAACCATGCTCTTACAATGCTGCTGTGCTGGCGGATAACATGCTCGTAAATGGCTTATTAATAGATTCATAACTAGCAGTGTCACCAGTACACTAAGGCCCTGATTCACTATGATTGGAGAACAGCGGAGGGCCTGGTAATTCTGTAACTCGTAACTGGACTCTTAAAAAATGCCTGCTGTTAAGTGGCAAAGGTCTGCATCTCTTAACCAAATCATAACAGAGTATTGTGAGCATTACTAAGAAATCTGGAGAAATGGTAGTCCTGTGATAATGGTTATAGGGATGAAATGTAGTTCAAATTTGTATAATAAATACAGGCAGTTCCAACTTTTTTTACAACTGGCATGTGTATGCTACTGCAATTGCACAACAACTATTTCACTCTTTTTAGTGAATGGCAATCCTAAGGCTTCATTTACACATACAGCAATGCAGCGCATTGCGGTACGCATTCCCTCTGCAGTGGCTGTTAATCTCAATATGATTGGCCAAACTACCCGCAATGCGACGTGATGCGGCAGAAGTGCTTCCGACGATGCAGTACGTTGCCGACCTGTATGCTTGGAAGGCATTTGCATTGGAGTCTATGGCACTGCAACAATCTATTTAAATGTTTGTGATGGCGGTGCGGCATGCATGTGGCAATTGGCCGAAAAACAGTGAAGCATATCACTATTCAGGGGGCGGAGCTGTGCATATTATCCTGTTGGCGCACGCTGCTGCAGGGTAATGTGCAAAGGGACATGGTGTGGTGTGACTGTCCTGCTCTGGGCTCTCCTACCGCAGGACAATCACAACGCACCATATGTTAAACTGGCCTTACTATTATCTGATCCAATAATGAGAGATAAGTTGTCCTTTAATAAATTGAACCAAAGTTTGGTGCATGATCTGTGACAAAACATATGCAGTAGATAAGAACACACAACCCCATTGTGATACAGTACATGGGGTTTTGCTATGTTACCTAAACATTATGTACTGAACCTCAGTGGAGTTGTGTTCTTATCTACTGCATAGGTTTTGTCACGGGCGATGCATTAAATTAAAACCTTGTCAACATCAAGCCACAACAGCTTTCCCTTCATATTCCCTTGCAAGGGAGATTTGTGTGTAGCTTGTTTTCCCAAGGTAAGTATGTGGCTTGTTTTTTACCCTTCCCCAAAATGAATAGAAAAGCTTAACCAAGCCTAGCTTCCTGTGCGCAGCACTGTCAGGGGTCAGATATCCTGGGAAGGATTGTATTGTGTCTGTACACTTAGCAACTTAACTTAGGTAGTTCAGTAGTTGGATTTCCACAACATTCAGAAGCAGGCATCCAGTCAGCAGAAATCCTGAGAAGGCAGGTATAGTTAAGTAGCAGTCAAGGCAGAATTTATACTTTTTCATACCTAGGATAACTTTCTTTTGGCTTTTTTTACCATGTGCTCCTCTCAACCCCTTCCCCACATCACCATTTAATGTGCAGCCACCCACTGTTTCATGCGGAACCTCCATGTGCAGTAACCCCTCCCCTTCACCTAGTGCAGCAGCTCTCCTCTTCCATGTGTTGCTTCTCATATAAAGCCTCCTTGATCTATTTGCAGCCTCCTCTTCCATATGCAGCAACCCATCTTCCATGTCTAGCCATCCATTTTGGTAGCAGCTACCCAAGGCCCAGACCTGCGTGGCCTTCCCCAAAATCTTTCCCAAGTAGCAGCTCCATAGCTTGAGTCATTTTAATTGAGAATGCAAATCACCAACCATGTAAGATTTCAATTGTATTATTATGTACCCCATGTTTGTTTCTTGCTTTTCACAGCGCCACGTGATATGTTGGCGCTTTATAAATCAATAATAATAATAATAATAATTTGGTTTTGACTTATTTAGTTTAATGAGGCCTCATTCACCACTACAGAAGTTTGAGACTATTCATAAAACTATAAAATGTATCATGAAATTTCAGCGAAGTGAGAAAATATAATGGCATAACATGAAAATGATAAGCATATTGAACAGCAGATCTAGCTTTGGAAAGCAGCAGCTATCGGTTTACTAATAACCAAATCATTAGCTGCAGACATCTGATCTGATTTCTCTCGATGAAGAAATGGTGCCATCTCTGGAATCTGCGAAAAATAGTTCTTGGCAAGAGTATGTCTGTGCTTGATTTTCCGAATAAAAACAATGCCATAAGCCTGGAAGGGAAAAGAAACAAAACAATGTATGTGGTTGTATTTTCCCAATTAGATGCGTAAGTACATTAGTAGCTCATCAAGAATTATAATGCACAACTTGTCATTTTTTAATTACTTTAACATTATGATAAAGGTAAACAGAAAAGCCAGACTAAATGAGAAGCTTAAAATAAAGATGATTATTCCGTACAATTTAGCAAACATTATATAAAATCTAAATGATACAGTGTAAACTCCTGTCACAAACATGGAACCTGGAAGCATTAAACGTAGTGAGGCTGCAATCCAATGCAGTATTATTTGGGAGGTTATTTTCATTCAATCCTCCAGCTGCAGTTCACAATCTACTGGAACCATACAGGGTCAGTCGCTAAAATAACTTGAGTTTTGTATAAATACATCCTGACACAAGTCAGAGGAACACCCTATATTTTCACCTATAAATGTTCTCCTCTCCAAGCAGTTTGTTTAAACAATTATTATCGCTATGGACAGGCTTTGAATCTGCTGGGAATCGATACCCCCAAAATGTACAATTAATAACGCAAGTGGCATAACGTGTGTTACCACAACAACTCTTGCATTACTCAGATATCGCGTGTCACGCTTACAGCACTTAGAAATAAACCAAATAAAACAGAACTTCTCTTCTCGTGGTTACCAGCAAATATTCGGAAGGCAGCAATGACTCCCACCCTCTAATACAATCAACCCTAGAGGCTTTTGCACAGATGATATAGTTATGGGGCCCATCTCCTCTTACTTCACTTAGCTCCTATCCTAAATTTGGGCCAGCAATGAACAAATCATGGTTTACACACAAACTAAGAAAAGATCTCCGAATACTACACAATTATGAAACATGCTTTAAGAAAAGACCTCCTGTTATACTATCGCGCAAATCACACAAATCTACTACTACTATCACACAAATTAATTGATGCTTCATATCACAGGAATCCCACTGTACTGTGCTAGCTGGGAGGCAGGGCAGTTTCTAGGCTAAAATACACCCAGGGCGAGGGTTAAAATTGTAGCCACCCCCCCCCCGCGAAGCCAGGTATACATGTCTGCAGTGTAGCTTAGCCAGGTCGAGTTGCACTCAGTATAGGTAGCCAGCTATAGGTCCCCCCAGTATAGGTAGCTAGGCATAGTATAGGTAGCCAGGCATAGGTGCCCCAGTATAGGTTAGCCAGGTAGGTGCCTCCAGTATAGGTAGCCGGTATAGTTACCCCCGGTATTGGTTAGATAGGTAGGTGCCCCTAATATAGGGAGTCAGAATAGTTGCCCCCATCCTAGGTTAGATAGGTAGGTGCCCCCAGTATAGGTTAGTTAGGTAGGTTCCTTCAATATAGGTAGCCAGTATAGTTGCCACCAGTATAAGCTAGGTAGGTAGGTGCCCCCAATACAGGTTAGATAGGTAGGGGCCCTCCAGTATAGGTTAGATTAGTGTGTAGCAGGTAGAGTAAAGAAACCGGCACTGCAGATAGTCAGGAAGCATGCATAGAGATAAGTATGAGGTGCTGAGGAATTAGTATCGGGTACTGCTGTTAGTTGCGTGCTCAAACTGAGAAACGACAGCAATTTCCAATGTAGCAAACAGTAGGGAAGCAGTTGGCACATGCAGTGTTTACAGCATAAAAAAGCTTTATTCCATTAGGCTTCATGCAAAGTGCTAGGCATACATGTCCATATAAAATTGATCCTACCCGATACTTAGATGGCTGTGGGGTGAGGTGGGAGCGGTGGGGGTCGCCTTACGACCGTTTCGCTCTCCTGAGCGTCTTCAGAGGCAGTGCGCACGTTACAGCGTCGGCTCTCGCCGTATTTAAAAATAAGGGAACTTCCCATGGTGCTAAGCGTGCGTGTCCCCGCCGTGCGTCTACTCTTCCGGGAGGTTGTCGTCATCTGACAAGTTCCGCCAGGAAGCTGTAGCGTTCCACGTTGGTTGTAGCCACATGCGCGTAATAATATTGCGTCCGCATGATGGTAGTACAGCCACTAGATGGCAGCAAAGTAAAGGGAGGTTGCTAACCTGTATCCATATGCAAGTGATTCATTGCTATACAATGGATACAAGTACACAAGTTCTACGAAATAAGAAAATGGGTTAAAACATAAACAATTACAATGAAAGTGTCCTTAATACAGGGATTGGCTCATATCACTTCATGTACACTTACTTATTAGTATTATATTTATAGTATTGATCAGGTTTGGGGGGTGCTGGGTTCCAACGAGCTATTTATTAATTGTTTGGGGAATAATTACAATATCCTCCCTTTACTTTAAGCTTCATATCCCTCGAACCTGCTCCACACCACTTAGCCATAACCCGATTTTCGTATAAAGACATTTACACAATAACCGTTCTAAAAACACATTTAAAGCATCCTGACCTAAACTACCTAATGAATAAATCCAGCAATATCTGACACTATCTAAGGGTCTAAGAAACAGGCCATGTCTATGTGGTCATTTAGCCCTAATGCTCCCATAGCGTCCGTTTTAATGATCCATCTGGATTCTCTTCTTAATAAAAGCTTCTCTCTATTCCCTCCTCTAGAAGGGATATTTACTTGTTCCAGTCCTACGAATCTTAAGCAATTAGGGTTACTCTGGTGGTCAGACCTCACATGTTCAATCAGGCGTGGGGAGCCTCTACCTGAAGCTATTGACCTAACATGGTCCTGTATCCTTTCTTTCAATCTTCTCGTGGTCATTCCTATATAGAAGCGATGACAAGGGCACCAGATGACATATACTACGAACTTTGTCTGGCATGTAATTAAGGTTTTGAATTTCCTGTCTATTGGGCCTAAATGTAAGCGGGGGCATTGCATCATAAGGGGGCAGACTGAGCAGCGGCCACATTTAAAGTTGCCTTTGGGTTGTAGTTCTTCTAGCCAGTTCTTATTAATTGGAGTTTTGTATTCACTACTTGTTATTTTGTCTCCTATAGTGGGAGCTCGTTTAAATGTGACCATGGGTGGTTTACTGTATATTGCTCCTAAAATGGGGTCCCTCTTGATCACTTTCCAATTGTTCAAAATACTCCTCCTGATCTCTTTTGACATAGGGGTATACTCAAATGTGAAGGTTGCTCTTTCTTCTATGCTCATCTCTCTTTTTTTACTATTGTTCTTTCTGTGTAACAGATCTGCCCTATTGGCTTGTCTAGCTCTATGAAGGGCCTGCTCCAACTCTTCTATGTTGTATCCTCTCTTTTCCAAGTTAACTTTCAATTCTTGTGCTTGTTGTTCAAAGTCCTCTTCCTTCATGTTGTTTCTCTTTAATCTTAAGATTTTTGATCCTGGATATCCAGCAGGGTAGACTAATCTCCAGGGGTTACAAAAAACCAATATCTGGCAACTCACTCCTACACCGCCATAGTTACCATCCCGAGCACACCTTCAAATCTCTACCTTATGGCCAATTCTTAAGATTAAAGAGAAACAACATGAAGGAAGAGGACTTTGAACAACAAGCACAAGAATTGAAAGTTAACTTGGAAAAGAGAGGATACAACATAGAAGAGTTGGAGCAGGCCTTTCATAGAGCTAGACAAGCCAATAGGGCAGATCTGTTACACAGAAAGAACAATAGTAAAAAAAGAGAGATGAGCATAGAAGAAAGAGCAACCTTCACATTTGAGTATACCCCTATGTCAAAAGAGATCAGGAGGAGTATTTTGAACAATTGGAAAGTGATCAAGAGGGACCCCATTTTAGGAGCAATATACAGTAAACCACCCATGGTCACATTTAAACGAGCTCCCACTATAGGAGACAAAATAACAAGTAGTGAATACAAAACTCCAATTAATAAGAACTGGCTAGAAGAGCTACAACCCAAAGGCAACTTTAAATGTGGCCGCTGCTCAGTCTGCCCCCTTATGATGCAATGCCCCCGCTTACATTTAGGCCCAATAGACAGGAAATTCAAAACCTTAATTACATGCCAGACAAAGTTCGTAGTATATGTCATCTGGTGCCCTTGTCATCGCTTCTATATAGGAATGACCACGAGAAGATTGAAAGAAAGGATACAGGACCATGTTAGGTCAATAGCTTCAGGTAGAGGCTCCCCACGCCTGATTGAACATGTGAGGTCTGACCACCAGAGTAACCCTAATTGCTTAAGATTCGTAGGACTGGAACAAGTAAATATCCCTTCTAGAGGAGGGAATAGAGAGAAGCTTTTATTAAGAGGAGAATCCAGATGGATCATTAAAACGGACGCTATGGGAGCATTAGGGCTAAATGACCACATAGACATGGCCTGTTTCTTAGACCCTTAGATAGTGTCAGATATTGCTGGATTTATTCATTAGGTAGTTTAGGTCAGGATGCTTTAAATGTGTTTTTAGAACGGTTATTGTGTAAATGTCTTTATACGAAAATCGGGTTATGGCTAAGTGGTGTGGAGCAGGTTCGAGGGATATGAAGCTTAAAGTAAAGGGAGGATATTGTAATTATTCCCCAAACAATTAATAAATAGCTCGTTGGAACCCAGCACCCCCCAAACCTGATCAATACTATAAATATAATACTAATAAGTAAGTGTACATGAAGTGATATGAGCCAATCCCTGTATTAAGGACACTTTCATTGTAATTGTTTATGTTTTAACCCATTTTCTTATTTCGTAGAACTTGTGTACTTGTATCCATTGTATAGCAATGAATCACTTGCATATGGATACAGGTTAGCAACCTCCCTTTACTTTGCTGCCATCTAGTGGCTGTACTACCATCATGCGGACGCAATATTATTGTGCGCATGTGGCTACAACCAATGTGGAATGCTACAGCTTCCTGGCGGAACTTGTCAGATGACGACAACCTCCCGGAAGAGTAGACACACGGCGGGGACACGCACGCTTAGCACCATGGGAAGTTCCCTTATTTTTAAATACGGCGAGAGCCGACGCTGTAACGTGCGCACTGCCTCTGAAGACGCTCAGGAGAGCGAAACGGTCGTAAGGCGACCCCCACCGCTCCCACCTCACCCCACAGCCATCTAAGTATCGGGTAGGATCAATTTTATATGGACATGTATGCCTAGCACTTTGCATGAAGCCTAATGGAATAAAGCTTTTTTATGCTGTAAACACCATAGGTTAGATTAGGTAGGTGCCCCCCAGTGTGGTTAGATTAGGTAGGTGCCCCCCAGTATAGGTTAGGTAGGTGCCCCCCAGTATAGGTTAGATAGGTAGCTTCCCCCCAGTATAGGTTAGATTAGGTAGGTGCCCCCCAGTATAGGTTAGATTAGGTAGGTGCCCCCAGTGTGGTTAGATTAGGTAGGTGCCCCCCAGTATAGGTTAGATTAGGTAGGTGCCCCCCAGTATAGGTTAGATTAGGTAGGTGCCCCCCCAGTGTGGTTAGATAGGTAGCTGACCCCCGTATAGGTTAGATTAGGTAGGTGCCCCCCCAGTATATGTTAGATTAGGTAGGTGCCCCCCAGTATAGGTTAGATTAGGTAGGTGCCCTCCCAGTGTGGTTAGATTAGGTAGGTGCCCCCAGTATAGTTTAGATTAGGTAGGTGCCCCCAGTATAGTTTAGATTAGGTAGGTGCCCCCCCCCAGTGTAGTTAGATTAGGTAGGTGCCCCCCCCCCCCCAGTATAGGTTAGATTAGGTAGGTGCCCCCAGTATAGGTTAGATTAGGTAGGTGCCCCCCAGTATAGGTTAGATAGGTAGCTGCCCCCCGTATAGGTTAGATTAGGTAGGTGCCCCCCCCCCCCAGTATACTTTAGATTAGGTAGGTGCCACCCAGTATAGGTTAGATAGGTAGCTGCCCCCCAGTATAGGTTAGATTAGGTAGGTGCCCCCCCAGTATATGTTAGATTAGGTAGCTGCACCCCAGTATAGGTTAGATTAGGTAGGTGCCCCCCATTATAGGTTAGATTAGGTAGCTGCACCCCAGTATAGGTTAGATTAGGTAGGTGCCCCCCATTATAGGTTAGATTAGGTAGCTGCCCCCCAGTATAGGTTAGATTAGGTAGCTGCCCCCCCATAATGGAGGGGGGAGCCGCAGCGAGGGCAGCCCGACCTCTACCTCCCTTCCTCTCCGGGCGCCCTCCGTGCTCCCCCCTCCGAGTCTGACTGCACAGGAAGCGCTGTGTACAGAGCGCATTAGCGCAACTCACCTCCATAACTGGTTCCAATCGCCGCCGGTCTCCTCTTCTGTCTTCTCCTCATAGCCGCTGAACCGCTGCTTCCGGGTAAACAGGAAGCAGCGTGTATATGAGCGGCTATAAAGAGAAGAGGAGACCGGCGGCGGTTGGAACCAGGGAGGGAGGTGAGTTGCGCTAATGCGCTCTGTACACAGCGCTTCCTGTGCAGTCAGACTCGGAGTGGGGTGCACGGAGGGCGCCCGGAGAGGAAGGGAGGGAGAGGTCGGGCTGCCCTCCCCGCGGCTGCGGCTCCCCCCTCCGTTACTGCGCCCACAGTCTTTCGGCGCCCAGGGCGCCCGCACGGGCCGCACGGCCCTAGAAACGGGCCTGCTGGGAGGAGGAAGGGGGAATGGAACTGGGGGCAGGATCAAGTGGTAAGATATTTCAAAACTTCTGGCACTCCTCTGAAACTTACCTGAATCTTTTCCTATTTAAATTGGCAACAAGATGATATACATTACTCCAATCTGATGCTGGAGTTGTGGGAGTAAGATAGAGCCCCTGATACATATGGTATTGAAGTGCCTTATTAGACAGCAATTCTGGGTCAGGCTTTTTACGCTACCAACCTTATTGCTGAATCTGAACAAAAAAATTAGCAGTACTCGGGCTTGTAGAGGAAATAGGGCAGGATGTACAACTAATCAATAGCGAATCTGATTAAAATCTGTACTGATATAGCTAAAATAATGATTGTTCGGTAGTGGAAGGATCCAGATCTTCCACTAGTGGAGAACTGGATCATAGAAATGTCTACATTTCTAGAGAGAAAAATAAATTAAGGGGTAGATTATATACCTAACTCAAATAACCAAAACTTAAAACTTTTATGCGACAGAGTAGCAAGCTAGACCGAGAGGTGTGGTGCAAGAGGGGCAGGAGAAAGGGGTGGGGTGTAGTTGTGTGTTTGTGTGAGGAGGCATGCGTGAGAGAGGTCAATTCTAGAGGGAGGAGTATGAGTCTTCCATGTGCTCTTTTTCAGCTTGCCCCTATATCTCTTATCTTTTGTGGATGTTTTTGTTTGTCTGTTTTTTCTTTTCCCCCTGTCCTTCTTCTCCTTTTTTTTGGATCCTCTCCTCCGTTCTTTCTTCTTTTTTTTTTCACTGTTCTACATATGTGCAGACTAACCAGCAAGCTCATGGTGCATGCTACATATGTGCAAGCATGCATTCGCACTACAGAGCCACTTGTCTTTGGAAGCATTCCAGGACAGCAGTACTTCCAAAGGTGGAAGATTTAAACTGGGGACAGCATTGCAACCAGAAAACCAAGCGAGACCTGAGTAGGCTCTATAGGATCCAAAGCCTTTTCTCTCCATAGTCACTACAGATTTGCTTTAAGAGGGTTAGCGTTTGGAGATAGGGTGGCAGAGGTTCAATCTTAGGGAGGCTTAAGGCTTGTTTAGGCATGTGAAAGGGTTTTATGTTAGGTATGGAGGCTAGGTGTCAAGAAAACAAATGATGGTACTAGTTAGGGATAGACAAACTATTAGAGACAATAGTTTGTGACAGTGGTTTTAACAGATAATAAAAGTCAGTATACTAGAGTATTGGTGACAGGATTTTACAGTTCACTTTGTTTTTTTCTCATGACAAATTTAACATGTGACTATCATATTTATCAGCAAGGTGGCCCATAACTGCTTCTTTGCCTAAGCTAGGCCCTCTTTTGGCCTTAATCCAACTCTTGTATTGAGTACTATTTCAAAGTAGATATTAATCTATCCACAGACTAGGAAACAAATAAGCGTACACATTTTATATGTTACTGTTTACACACGCACTTTCCATATGCACAAATCTGTTTAAAATGGTGTTGTACTGTTACAGAAGACACATCTACTTGGTCTTTCTCCAGTATTTCTACAGAAAGAACATTGACAGCCCAGGTTAAAGGCAGACAGAATTAACTACTCATGAGAAATTGAAGCCAAACTTGTGCAATTTCAGAGGTAGTGCATTGTCCTGAAATGACTTCTACTTACAGTTTTGGTGTCAGACACTAAAGTAATATTTTTGGCAAGAGAAGGAACTCTTGTATGACTCGGATGCAAGCCATTGAGGTTTCTAAGGATCATCATTGCATGAGACAATTACACATCCAGATCTAACCTGGGAACCTGCCACTGAGTCATTTTTTTTTAATTCATTTCTATCCATTCCCTTATTTACTAAAAGAAACCTTTCACTTCCTGGCACCAGATTTTCGGAACACAATATTTATGTACACTTTCCATGTGAAAGGGCTGCATTGGTGTCTAGATATAGGGATGCGCTGATAAGTTGGTAAACAGCTGAATTACACTCTTCACAGCTACAGTATGTTCAACTGGAAGAGCATTTTGTTCTACTTTAAAGGGACTCCGAGCAGTGCAGTAACTATGGAAAAATGCATACCATTTTGAAGCCCTCTTTCTCCTCTTTCCAATGATATATAAACCGCCACCCTATGCCTTTTAGTTTTCGTTATTTTTGCGATCGAAATTGCGGCCGCCATCTTGGATTCCTTATTCAGCATTGTATTATGCAGGATGACACTTTCCCCAGTGTCGGCAGCTCCATTCAGTGCAATGCAATGAAATACAAGGAACCCAGAGGGATATAATTACAAACATCATGCCGGTAGGTGTGAGGATGTAATTAATTAGTTGTGGGTATGCTTAAAGGCATACCCACAGGCACTGCTCGGAGTCCCTTTAAAGTATATCTTCAGGCTAAAACAAAAATCCTTCAGCAGACAGTTTTTATGCAGATAATGTGAAGTATACATATGCTGGTTACAGCAATCCAGCAACAAAACAGTTAGTCAATTTAGATTTTTGCTGTCTATCTGATCTTCAAGCTTAAACTCTGTGACTTATGACAGTGCTACAACAGATGCTGACAAACAGAGCTGTGCTCATCCTTTCAAAGACCTTAAATAGTTGAAGACAGGTGCTAAAAGGAGTGGCCAAATCAAGTAAATATCAATATTAACCCCTTCCACTCACAAACTACATGCAATCAAACAACCATGTCAGTGGCATAACTACAATTCATGGGGCCACCCAACAAAACTTTAATGGAGCCTCCCCCCCCCCCAATGTTTACACTCCTTCCCTTGCCTCCCCTTGGTGCCCTTCACAGCCTTTGGGTCCATCTCAAAAGGGTTATAATACAAGTGTGGCCATCATAATCTTCACACCCATAACAAGTGTAGCCACAAAACACCTGATCTGCAGTATAGTCCCCGTATTGGAGGAAAGGAAAGTTAGTAGTTGGGGCCCCAAAACAGCTCTGGGCCCCCCACGATCGCAGGGACTGCTCCCCTCTAGTTATGCCCCTGAACCAGGTAAATAGATATAAAAACCTCTAAAGGTGTTGGAAATGGAAGACATTAGTTATCAAAGAACTGCAATAATTTGCATTAAGCCAGTTCACAGAGTATCAAGGTTTCCTCCTTGGAACTGGTTCCTACTCTAACCTACACTTAGCATGGAAGCAGACATTTTGGCATTATACCTCTATTGGGAACACACGTGTAGTTCTTAGCCTTTACTACAAGTAACCATACATTTCATGCATCTACTAATTTAACAAGGGAGCAACAGATTACTCAGAACATTTATTACATAAAATACAAGGTGTCTGCAATAGCATAAGTACAGGAGAGCTACAATGCACAGTCAGACCATAGTGGCTAACATTCAGATACAAACAAGCAAAGTTGTGCTTAAAGGGACACTTAAAGAGAAACTCCAACCAAGAGTTTCACTGTATCCCAATCAGTAGCTGATACCCCCTTTTACATGAGAAATCTATTGCTTTTTCCAAACAGACCATCAGGGGGCGCTGTATGACTGATATTGTGGTGAAACCCCTCCCACAAGAAGGTCTGAGGACCGCGGTACTTTTGACAGTTTGCCACAATGTAACAAGGTTCACAGACAGGAAATAGCTGTTTACAGCTGTCTCCAACAGCCAAAACAGCTAGCAGCAGCTACATAACCTGCCCACAGTAAAAATGTCACCATGTAATAAATGTCAGAATGTAAATCGGGGAGACTAAAGATTTTACAATGAGCAAACACTGACTAAATCATTTATACATAATTATTGTAAAAATGAAGCACCTTTTTTATTACATTATTTTCACTGGAGTTCCTTTTTTAAGCCAGGAATAAAAAAAATCAGTTTTACTTGCCTGGGGCTTCTACCAGCTCCCTGCAGCCGCCCCGTACCCTTGCAGTCACTCACTGAGCCTCCTGTCCCCCGCCGTCAGCTAGTTTCATTTTCACTGACAGGCCCTGATAGGAAGTCAGCGGGCTTTCTGCGCCTGCTCAGGCCTGGCTATGCGCATCCTTCTTCATGTTCCAGTCCTCAATAGCGTCCTGCACAGGAGCAGGACGCTATTGCAGACAGGAATGCAAAGAAAAATACGCATGGCCAGGCCTGTTGGGCCTGTCAGCGAAAACAAAACTAGCTGGCGGCGGGGTACCGGAGGCTCCGTGAGTAACTGCAAGGGCATGGGACGGCTGGAGGGGGCTGGTAGATGTCCCAGGAAAGTAAAAATTATTTTTTATTACTGGCTTAAGTGTCCCTTTAACCCTGCAGATTCCCATTCCTAGTAACTGATCAGGATGGGACAGGGGATGAGCTGCAGTAATGCAAATGAGCGAGAAGTGAATCCTTTCCCTCTGCTCTTATGGTGATAATGTTCTTATACACATTCCCTGCTCTGTGTTCTGCAACACTACCAAACAACACAGAAGTACAGCTTTTAGATACAGATATGTAGCTCTGCTTTCTTTATATGCATTGTAATGACTTTTTATGCTATTCTGAATTCTGATGTAATTGTTATTATTAATAAGAATAATAAAGCTGTAAGCCTTCAATAGTTAGAAGTGAAGTGAGATTTCTCCCTCCATATCCTTCTCCAGCTGGATGTAAGTGATAACCCTCAAAATGCTGTATTTGCCAACCAGCAGGACAGAGAGTGCTGATTCTATTATGAAAAAAATTATGTTTTTATGTATTTATTTTGTTAGGCTTTTTTAACAGAACAATGTGGCAGCACCTGGAGCCATTTTCAAAGTGATGCTTGAAGTACAACTTTAACTTTTTATGTGTGATAAGACAAGATACAGAAAAAATGTTTGTTTAGATGGAGAGATTTCTCCAGCTCTGTTCATACTTCTTCCTGTATCTAGGCAACAATGGAATGCTTTGATATAGGTAGTGCAGCTTCACTTAAAAATAGGGAACGTGTCTGCAACAGCAGAATATTTAGATAAATGTGTGAAAGCAATCAGCTAAATGTAAATAATTCTTCCAATGTACCCTAATGTTTAAAAATGTTCTTCTATTACTGGTCATTATATACTGTATGCAAATATTTCTTTAGTAAATGGTCACCCCGGTTTTCAGCCATTTCCTTTTATTTCACAGTATACACTTGATACAAATGCCCCTTATGTGTATTTAAACTTAGCTGTCCCACCACTGGTTTGCAAAGCCTTAAAGGGACACTTAAGTCAAACAAAAAAAAAAATGAGTTTTACTCACCTAGGGCTTCCAATAGCCCCCTGCAGCTGTCCGGTGCCCTCGCCGTCTCCCTCCGATCCACCTGGCCCCACCAGCAGCCACTTCCTGTTTCGGTGACAGGAGCTGACAGGCTGGGGACGCGAGTGATTCTTCGCGTTCCAAGACACATTAGCGCCCTCTATGCTGCTATATGGTATATGATATATGCTATAGCAGCATAGATGGCGCTATTGTGGCCAGGAACGCGAATAATCACTCGCGTCCCCAGCCTGTCAGCTCCTGTCACCGAAACAGGAAGTGGCTGCCGGCGGGGCCAGGAGGATCGGAGGGAGACGGGGAGGGCACCGGACAGCTGCAGGGGGCTATTGGAAGCCCCAGGTGAGTAAAACTCATTTTTTTTTTGTTTGACTTAAGTGTCCCTTTAACCTGGTTGGAATCATTACACAGGTAAGTAGTATTTCAGCTACAGGGCCGGATTTGTACTCTTTACCGCCCAAGGCTACTGTCACCGGCCGGCCCCCTTCAGTATAGGTAGTGAACTGACCCCTCCCCCTTCCCTCCAGTCCAGTATAGGTATCCAGATGACCCCTCCCCCTTTCCCTCCAGTATAGGTAGCCAGATGGCTATTTTAACCCCTCCTTTTCTCACCACCCTTTCAGTATAGGTAGCCAGCTCACCTTCACACCGCAGCAGCCATCCGCTCGTCTCCAGGGCAGAACTTTCCTCTTCCTTTCCGTCCCCAATGCTACCCAAGTCCATAGCCGCCGGCCACAATGCAAACATGCACAGAGAGCAAGGTGGCTGCTGCACAGGCAGCTAGTGGCAAAGTACCGCGGTCAGGCGCTCACCTGATCTCCCTGCATTGCAGCATTTGCAATCTTGCAAATGCACCAGTTTAGCCTGCTGCTTTGGTGCCCTTGCACCTGTCGTACCCTAGGTGGCCTTGGCCGAAATCCGGCCCTGCTAATCTAAATGGAATCTCCCTAGCTGAGACACTAATTACCCCACCTGTGCATAGGTGAGGTTGCCTGCAAAACATGCACCGTTAGGGAGTCACGAGGACAGGTTTGAGAAACACTGTTCTAAGCTATTGTCATATCTCTACATGTGGCTGGATAGTGTAATGGTTGAAGGCTCTGCCTCTGACAGACTTTCTGTTTAGTAAGCCAGCACCTATTCAGTAAGTCCTAGAAAAGCGCAAAATAAGTGTTATTTGTCTTGTCTTGTTTCGTCTACATTTTGGGGCATAAACAATAAAGTGTTTACTGTTAAGTTGATTGAGTGATCACACGGCCAGTGAGCTTCCAGCTTCTGATCCACTTAACCTTACTTTGATCCTGTATCTTTCTCATTCCCTCCACAGGAAAGAAATGACCAGTAATGTTACTACCATCAGACATTGTTGTCCATTTCCTTGAGGCAAAAAGCAGAATCTTAGTGGAAATGTGAACATTCAGTATCCCAAAGACTTCTCCTGGAGTGTGAGATGCTAATGACAGTTGGTCAAGTTCAAAATACTTTTTTAAGGATTAAGATGTAAGCTCCTGAGGTGAGTGATATGAGGTAAGACTTAAGCCTCATCTACACGGGTAGATGAGGCTGCGATCCGGCGGCTCGATTAGCCGCCGGATCGCCTCTTCCGCGTGCCCGCCGCGTCCCCGCTCGCCGCGCGTGCGCTGCATTCGATTCCCCGCTCGTGCCCGCTCGTCCACGCCGGCGCCGCTTATCTTCCGCTCGATTCCCTGCCATTGTCCCCTCGCGGGGAGCGAGCAGGGAATCGGCGGTGCGGAGATCCGTCCTGTCGGATCTTATCAATCGAGCCGCATCAGCGGCTCGATTGATAAGGAGCATCGCGGCCGCATCTACTCGTGTAGATGCGGCATTAGACTGTAAGCTCCTGAGGCGGGGAATAGACTGTAAGCTCCTCAGGTCAGTGATAACAGTATGTTTGCAGGATATACTGGCTTTCTTACAAGACATATTGGAGCATACACATTTCATATTTGGGGTACACAGTATGTATTGGTAAGGTAAGTATAAAGGCTGTATATGGTGCACACAGAAAATATTGGGATATATGAGATACAGGCGTACAGGCAGTGTACATAGGAATCATTGGTGTCTATACAGGGGAAGGGTGGGAAAGGCAGAGGGGGGATGGGGGGAGAGGGTAGAGAGAGGGTAGAGAGAAGGGGAGTGTGAGAGAGAGGTGGAAGGGGGGGAATGAGAGCTAGAGTGGGTGAGAGAGAGAGGGGAAGTGAGGGATCTGCGCAATCTGAACCCAACCATCCTAGCTGGCCAGCTCCTCTCCCTCTCCTCCACCCTCCCCACCCTGTCATGCCCCAATCAAGCAACAGCACAATATAACAAGGCCATCTCATCAGCCTTAGATGAAGCTGTCCCCCTAACCTTCCGCCCCAAATAACCCCCCCAATCCCCAACCCTGGCACACCACCCACACATGCAACCTTAACCATTTCAGCCCGCGGGGATTTTTCACCTTATGCATCGGAGCAATTTTCACCTCCCATTCATTCACTAATAACTTTATCACTACTTATCACGATTTATTGATCTATATCTTGTTTTTTCCGCCGCTAATTAGGCTTTCTGTGGGTGGTACATTTTGTTAAGAGCCACTTTACCGTAAATGCATTTTAACAGGATTAATAAGAAAAAAATTGAAAAAATTCATTACTTTTCAGTTTTCGGCCATTATAGCTTTAAAATAATCCACGCGACCATAATTAAAACCTATGTATTTTATTTGCCCGTATGTCTCGGTTATTATACCATTTAAATTTTGTCCCTATCACTATGTATGGCGCCAATATTTTATTTAGAAATAAAGGTGCATTGTTTCCGTTTTGCGTCCATCACTATTTACAAGCTTATAATTTAAAAAATGTTTGTAGTATACCCCCTTCAAATGCATATTTAAAAAGTTCAGACCCTTAGGTAACTATTTATGTCTTTTTTTTTTTTTTCTTTGTAATTCTTTTCCATTA